>NC_056461.1:39942214-40242214 GCF_018296145.1 Oncorhynchus tshawytscha
ATCAAATAATTTGTCACGTGCTTCATAAACTACTGGTGTAGACTAACAGTGAAATGCTTACTTACAGCCCTTCTCAATAATGCAGAGAGAAAGAAAAGAAAGGAAAATAGAGAAATAATCAGAAACACAAGGAATTAATACACAATGAGTATTGATAACTTGACTATATACACAGGGTACCTGTACTGAGTCTATGTGCAGAGGAATGGGGTAATTGAGGTAGATATTTACATGCTACTGGGAATAAAGTGACTAGGCAACAGGATAGATAACAAACAGTAACAGCAGCACACGTTTCATCAGCAAACCTGATTGACCATTCTTTTCATGATTTCATGCCAACAGTCTCTGTGAAGGAGAAACTTCTCTCCTCCTTGAAGATGTGCAATACGGTAGTTGAGATTAACTTCTCTTGCCCTTCGGACACTTCCGCAAGAACTGAAGCCATCTCAGCAAGAAAAGCATTGATGTGTACTCAGCTTCCAACGATATATCTTCCACTTTGTGTGGGACTGTAACCCCTTTCAATCACAGACACAAATGGCGTCAGTCCAGAAACTGACCCATTGACTCCCATTGGTGAAACACTTTGAGGTATCACAGACAGATATCCTCGTCTCAGTTCACAGGTACTGAAGAGGTTGCCACACGCAGACGTGGTGGTGACTGACATGCCTCGACAGCCTCTGAGCATTTTGAAGCACAAACACCAGGATATCTGGTTGAAAGGTTACAGCCATTCTCATAACAACGCGGCCGATGACAACTCATACTTAGGGTCCAACCTTTTCGTTTGTGCCTCGGATACCAACACCACCCGCTGGTGGGGGTCCCGAGACACAAAGGGGGGAATAGTAGCCCAGACCCATGATGAGCCTCATCGAGGCCGGTGGGGGGGTCGAGACACAAAGGGGGAATAGTAGCCCAGACCCATGATGAGTCTCATCGAGGCCGGTGGGGGTCGAGACACAAAGGGGGGGAATAGTAGCCCAGACCCATGATGAGCCTCATCGAGGCCGGTGGGGGTCGAGACACAAAGGGGGAATAGTAGCCCAGACCCATGATGAGCCTCATTGAGGCCGGTGGGGGGTTGAGACACAAAGGGGGAATAGTAGCCCAGACCCATGATGAGCCTCATCGAGGCCGGTGGGGGGCCCGAGACACAAAGGGGGGAATAGTAGCCCAGACCCATGATGAGCCTCATCGAGGCCGGTGGGGGTCCCGAGACACAAAGAGGGGGAATAGTAGCCCAGACCCATGATGAGCCTCATCGAGGCCGGTGGGGGTCCCGAGACACAAAGAGGGGGAATAGTAGCCCAGACCCATGATGAGTCTCATCGAGGCGGGTGGCGGGGTCGAGACACAAAGAGGGGGAATAGTAGCCCAGACCCATGATGAGTCTCATCGAGGCCGGTGGGGGGTCGAGACACAAAGAGGGGGAATAGTAGCCCAGACCCATGATGAGTCTCATCGAGGCGGGTGGCGGTGTCGAGACACAAAGAGGGGGAATAGTAGCCCAGACCCATGATGAGTCTCATCGAGGCGGGTGGCGGGGTCGAGACACAAAGGGGGGAATAGTAGCCCAGACCCATGATGAGTCTCATCGAGGCCGGTGGCGGGGTCGAGACACAAAGAGGGGGAATAGTAGCCCAGACCCATGATGAGTCTCATCGAGGCGGGTGGCGGGGTCGAGACACAAAGGGGGAATAGTAGCCCAGACCCATGATGAGCCTCATCGAGGCGGGCGGCGGGGTCGAGACACAAAGGGGGAATAGTAGCCCAGACCCATGATGAGTCTCATCGAGGTGGGTGGGGGGTCGAGACACAAAGGGGGAATAGTAGCCCAGACCCATGATGAGTCTCATCGAGGCGGGTGGCGGGGTCGAGACACAAAGGGGGAATAGTAGCCCAGACCCATGATGAGCCTCATCGAGGCGGGTGGCGGGGTCGAGACACAAAGGGGGAATAGTAGCCCAGACCCATGATGAGCCTCATCGAGGCGGGTGGCGGGTCGAGACACAAAGGGGGAATAGTAGCCCAGACCCATGATGAGTCTCATCGAGGCGGGTGGCGGGGTCGAGACACAAAGGGGGAATAGTAGCCCAGACCCATGATGAGCCTCATCGAGGCGGGTGGCGGGGTCGAGACACAAAGGGGGAATAGTAGCCCAGACCCATGATGAGTCTCATCGAGGCCGGTGGCGGGGTCGAGACACAAAGAGGGGGAATAGTAGCCCAGACCCATGATGAGTCTCATCGAGGCGGGTGGGGGGGGTCGAGACCATGTGCAACACCGTACGAGGCCACCAGAGCAGAAAACAAATCTAGTTGTAAACTCCCCTATGAGAACAGTGAGGAGCAGAAAGGCCCCTAGACGGAGATTATCTTTGAACACATCTAAGTCATTACTGAGGTTTACCACACTGGCCGTAGAAGAGGTCCAGTGGACTTCCACCTCCAGAACAAATGGCAAAAATAGTCATGTCTTGCCAAGTGTAGGTTCAACTACAATACAACTAGTAGAATGCTCTAATCATGTGTTCCCGTAGGATAACATTTCATAATAAATCAGTAGAATAACTGGTCCCCTCGAGTACCAGTACCAATGCCACAGTCAGTCCACCAACAATCAGTAAGAGGATTAGAGACCTCACAAGTCAAAATGCTATTGGTAATAGCGACAGAGGAGTTAGTAGTCACTCAGATTGCAACACGGGGAAGGGAATCTCCAGAACACTCTTCTGATGGTCAACACACATGCCACTAATAAATAGAACCCTCCATTCAGGAGGAAAGTTATTAGAAGTCATGAAGCATGATCACACAGCATACGACTGGTTCAGTGCTTATAGAGTACTTCGGTCGTGAGGTTAGCTCCTCCGTGGACAACACAGCTATGAAATAGACTTCTTCATACCGACCACCACTACAATAGTGGAAGACAGTGACTTGTAGTAAAACCACTACAGACTCCCTCGACACATATTCTGACTGACCTCCAGGCATTGACCTGAAAATTACCTGATTACGTCATTACCTGACTCATTCTGAACAAGTTGTAGTCTGCCAGGATACTTGGTTTTCTTCCCTTGACCTGCGCGGTTGTGTAAGCATAAACTCACATGTACAACGGAACATCCAGTTAGGATTTATGCCAGGATCACTTCAGGGTCCCAGCAAAACGCCAGCCTGGGTAAATTGAAAATGTACCCTGGGGCCTTTGAACCTACAGCTACAGTGCTCACCAGTTTATCCCCAGAACTCTATAGGTCATCCCTTCAAACTGCCCAAAACTAATGCCTTACAGTTGTAGACTTACCATGTAGTTATCAACATAAGACAGCGCCCTTAGCAACACACTGCCAATGAGGAAAGCCCTAGATATGACATTAGACAATGCCATGATAGGGTCATTTTGCCAAGACCTTGGACGTATATAGAATACAGTCCAATTAGATGATTAAGGTGTGATAACTATATTTTGTATCTTTTGTTTTTATTGATTTTCTTTGACACTTAGGAAGTGATAGAGCCGTGAACAACTTCCCCATACAACCATCAGTTAGTGCAACAACACCGCTCATTTGGGAGGAAATATAATGATATATTTCATGAGTGTGTGTGAGTGTGTTATTAACATCTACCTAAGCTACTGCCCAGATCTTCCAGTCTGGACAACCAGACGATGGGTCCGGAACAGAGATACCAATCCGGACATCCGCTGCCCAGCCTAGGAGCGGCCTGCTTCATTCGCATAAACCCAACCCGGATCAACCACGAGAGGGGGACCACAACGATGGTCCACAAACAGGACAACCCACGATCATTTTTATGCTGGTTTGCAACTTGCAGGATAATTGCTAGATTGAACCCAACAAAGGCGAACTGTCATGACGTTGCCATGTTGGGTGTGGTTTATGACCCCATAAATACCTTTCCCCCTTTTCTCACCACTCTACAGAATGGACTCTTGGAAAGCCCTTTGTTAACGTAGAGAGAGTATGGTCACATCAAAATGTTGGGGAATGGAATAATATTTCACTTTCTCAACCAGTTCAAAGTGTCTGTTGGTACTTAAAGAATATGATGTCAGATCAGTTAGTGTCTGGGACATATCTGAACATAGGATGAAATAAATTATCTTGGAATGTCGATACATTCCAGTTATCAGATTCACATGGAATTGTTGTTGTTGTAAGAGTTTATTTCAGAAAACAGCATCTCTATAAATACTCTTCCATGGTGCCACAGGTTATTAACAAATTAATTGTTGCATGGTTTAATTCAATGACATAATCAATCAAACCCTGGAATGAGTAGGTGTGTCCAAACTGGTACTGTAGTTGATTTGATTAAAACACATAGGATGTGTCTATAGACAGAACAATACATGTTTTTAACATTACAAAACAATACACACAAATCCCAAAAATAAAAAGAAAGACATGAAGAACACCTGTGTTCCATGTTTGCATTCTATGACTTCAGAGCTTTATTTCCACTCCACAGGAGTGCTTTGAGGACATCGACACAGCCCTGAAGCATGGTTACCCCAGTCACCTGCAACACAAACTACAGGACAGATGCATAAAGTGCCTCTACCACCTACAAAACCAGGGAGAAGGGCTAAACACCCCCAGACAGGGATAAGGGGACCAGGCAGAGGGTGTGTGTAGCAGGCCCAGGGGCACAAAGTCCCCAAACTACCAGCAGCAACAGAATTGGAGTGCTCCTGTGTCATATCTCTCCACTGGTGTGTCTGTCTGATTCAGCCCTGGGAACGGGTGACACCTGGTGGCCACAAGAAGGAACTACGCCCGGGGGATGATATTGGAGGACAGGGCTTACAGCTGTGTACTCATACCATGGATGGAGGGAGGGAAAGGGAGAAGTGACAGAGTTGGATGGAGAGAAGAGGAGTGACTGAGAGAAGAGGGGAAGTGTTTGGGACAAAGGAGAGGCATTGTCATCGGTGTTTGGGGGAGATTGTGAGCACTGTGCCATGTGAGGGGTGCAGTTACGCCTGGTACTGCTCAGAGGGGGGTGTGGGAGGGGCATCATCGCTGGGAGGGTCCAATCAGAGCCGAGTTCAGGGCTCCGGGGGTGATGTGACAGCTGGCACTGAGGTTGGTGTTGAAGGCATGGCTTAAGGAGATATTGAAAATGAGGACAGTGATTCTAAACAAATCAGAGAGAAGAAGGGCTTAGAACTGGCATTCTTGGGACTAATCACAGAAAATATCAGCCCAAAGGAGAAGGATTCTGGGCCCAGTGATACCACGAGAGCCTTGGGAAAACGTTGTCGACCCCTCTGCGTGTTACCATGGCGACTCCTACCTGAGCGTCTACCACCTGCTGCTTTACCTGATTAGCCCCGACCCCAGCCTGCAGTACCGGTGCTCCATCCCCATAGCACCACTCTACCTGTGCCTCCGCCAAGCGGAGCAGGAAGTACAACAACCAATCGCAGGGCCAGGAGGAGGTTGAGAAATAGAGATGGTGCTGGGTGGTGGAGCTAAGCCTGCTGGGAAGTGTCAGACTTGCTGAAACTGCGGTGTCACGCCCAGGCAGTAAGCCTGCTTAGAGACACAGGTGAGTTTCTTTTAGATCAGCATAAGTTCTTTATCATACTTATCACTGTGTTCCAAATGGTACCCTATTCCATATATAGTGCACTACATTTTTTGCCAGGGCCCATGGGGCTTTGGTCAACAGTAGTTCACAATGCAGGGAATAAGGTGCCATTTGGAAGGTAGACATGTTCAGTAAGCACGAAGAGATAAAATACTTCCTGTGTGACCTTATAATGACCATTCCATGATTTTACAGGTGACTTTACTGTGGTTCAGTCCAGCCAGGACGTGCGCATTGCCACAGTGATTTTTCCCACGCTGAGTATTCTGAACCAGTCCTGCAGCCCCAACACCAGCCTCACTTTCAGAACTACTCACACACACTGCTCACTTGGACTCACCTCAACCGGACCTATGCTCTACTGATGAACTGGTTTCTACTGTCAATCACATCAGCCGATGTCACAAAGTGCTATACAGAAACCCAGTCTAAAACCCCAAACAGCAAGCAATGCAGATGTAGAAGCAGAGAGAGTCCTGTTCCCTGTTCTACTTCTCGCTCCATGTCAGATGGAGTATCTGTCTCGATCAGAATATCCAGAGACATCTCTCATGGACAGGTGATCCTCTACTGCTATGGTGAGGAAGAGACACGTCTGTCAGCCTCTGGTTCTGTCCATCTGTTTGTCAGTCTGTCCATATGTACACTACCGTTCAAAAGTTTGGGGTCACTTAGAAATGTCCTTGTTTTCTGAAAGAAAAGCACATTTGTTTGTCTATTAAAATAGAATTGATCAGAAATACTGTGTAGACATTGTTAATGTTGTAAATTACTATTTGTCACGCCCTGGTCTTAGTATTTTGTGTTTTCTTTATTATTTTGGTCAGGCCAGGGTGTGACATGGGTTTATTATGTGGTGTGTTTTGTCTTGTTTTTTTTGTAGGTATTGGGATTGTGATATAGTAGGGTTATCTAAAATAGTCTATGGCTGTCTGGAGTGGTTCTCAATCAGAGTCAGATGTTTATCGTTGTCTATGATTGGGAACCATATTTAGGCAGCCATATTCTTTGAGTGTTTGGTGGGTGATTGTTCCTGTCTCTGTGTTAGTTTGCACCAGTTTAGGCTGTTTAGGTTTTCTCGTTACGTTTATTGTTTTTGTATTGTTCGTGTTCTTATTCATTAAACATGAATCTAAATAGCCACGCTGCATTTTGGTCCTCCGATCCTTGCTACACCTCCTCTTCAGAGGAGGAGATAGAAGAAAACCATAACACTATTGTAGTTGGAAACGGCATATTTCTTCTGGAATATCTACATAGGCGCACAGAGGCCCATTATCAGCAACCATCACTCCTGTGCTCCAAGTTTATAATTTTAAAAGGCTAAACAATCAATAGAAAACCCTTTTGCAATTATGTTAGCACAGCTGAAACGGTTGTTCTTATTAAACTAGCAATACAACTGGCCTTCTTTAGACTAGTTGAGTATCTGGAGAATCAGCATTTGTTGGTTCGAAATGTCTCAAAATGTCCAGAAACAAAGATCAGTCTATTCCTATTCTGAGAAATGAAGGCTATTCCATGTGGGAAATTGCCAAGAAACTGAAGTTCTCTGACAAAGCTGTGTACTACTCCCTTCACAGAACAGCGCAAATGGACTCTAACCAGAATAGAAAGAGGAGTTGCGAGGCCCTGGTGCACAACTGAACAAGAGGACAAGTACAGAGTCTAGTTTGAGAATTAGCTGCCTCACAAGTCCTCAACTGGCAGCTTCATTAAATAGTACTCGCAAAACACCAGTCGCAATGTCAACAGTGAAGAGGCGACTCCGGGATGCTGGCCTTCTAGGCAGAGTTCCTCTGTCCAGTCTCAATGTCAACAGTGAAGAGGTGACTCCTGGATGCTGGCCTTCTAGGCAGAGTTCCTCTGTCCAGTCTCAATGTCAACAGTGAAGAGGCGACTCCGGGATGCTGGCCTTCTAGGCAGAGTTCCTCTGTCCAGTCTCAATGTCAACAGTGAAGAGGCGACTCTGGGATGCTGGCCTTCTAGACAGAGTTCCTCTGTCCAGTCTCAATGTCAACAGTGAAGAGGCGACTCCGGGATGCTGGCCTTCTAGGCAGAGTTCCTCTGTCCAGTCTCAATGTCAACAGTGAAGAGGCGACTCCGGGATGCTGGCCTTCTAGGCAGAGTTCCTCTGTCCAGTCTCAATGTCAACAGTGAAGAGGCGACTCCGGGATGCTGGCCTTCTAGGCAGAGTTCCTCTGTCCAGTCTCAATGTCAACAGTGAAGAGGCGACTCCGGGATGCTGGCCTTCTAGGCAGAGTTCCTCTGTCCAGTCTCAACGTCAACAGTGAAGAGGCGACTCTGGGATGCTGGCCTTCTAGGCAGAGTTCCTCTGTCCAGTCGCAATGTCAACAGTGAAGAGGCGACTCCGGGATGCTGGCCTTCTAGGCAGAGTTGTAAAGAAAAGGATATATCTCAGACTGGCCAATAAAAAAAATATTAAGATGGTCAAAAGAACACAGACACTGGACAGAAGAACTCTGCCTAGAAGGCCAGCATCCCGGATCTTCATGGCGTCCAAACACATTAAGGCAATTATTATTATTACATCACACACAAAACTATAATAACACAGTACATCATACAACAGTATTACACCACTACATATCTACAATACAACATGTATAAAACCACCATACAACATTATTACACCACTACATATCTACAATACAACATGTATAAAACCACCATACAACAATATTACACCACTACATATCTACAATACAACATGTATAAAACCACCATACAACAATATTACACCACTACATATCTACAATACAACATGTATAAAACCACCATACAACAATATTACACCACTACATATCTACAATACAACATGTATAAAACCACCATACAACAATATTACACCACTACATATCTACAATACAACATGTATAAAACCACCATACAACAATATTACACCACTACATATCTACAATACAACATGTATAAAACCACCATACAACAATATTACACCACTACATATCTACAATACAACATGTATAAAACCACCATACAACATTATTACACCACTACATATCTACAATACAACATGTATAAAACCACCATACAACATTATTACACCACTACATATCTACAATACAACATGTATAAAACCACCATACAACATTATTACACCACTACATATCTACAATACAACATGTATAAAACCACCATACAACATTATTACACCACTACATATCTACAATACAACATGTATAAAACCACCATACAACATTATTACACCACTACATATCTACAATACAACATGTATAAAACCACCATACAACATTATTACACCACTACATATCTACAATACAACATGTATAAAACCACCATACAACATTATTACACCACTACATATCTACAATACAACATGTATAAAACCACCATACAACATTATTACACCACTACATATCTACAATACAACATGTATAAAACCACCATACAACATTATTACACCACTACATATCTACAATACAACATGTATAAAACCACCATACAACATTATTACACCACTACATATCTACAATACAACATGTATAAAACCACCATACAACATTATTACACCACTACATATCTACAATACAACATGTATAAAACCACCATACAACATTATTACACCACTACATATCTACAATACAACATGTATAAAACCACCATACAACATTATTACACCACTACATATCTACAATACAACATGTATAAAACCACCATACAACATTATTACACCACTACATATCTACAATACAACATGTATAAAACCACCATACAACATTATTACACCACTACATATCTACAATACAACATGTATAAAACCACCATACAACATTATTACACCACTACATATCTACAATACAACATGTATAAAACCACCATACAACATTATTACACCACTACATATCTACAATACAACATGTATAAAACCACCATACAACAGTATTACACCACTACATATCTACAATACAACATGTATAAAACCACCATACAACATTATTACACCACTACATATCTACAATACAACATGTATAAAACCACCATACAACAATATTACAATGTATGTGTGTGTAGAGTGTGTGTAAGGTGTAGCATGTTTATTTAATTTGTATTATTTCTTTTTTTACTGCTTGCATGAGTTATTTGATGTGGAAAAGAGTTCCATGTAGTCATGGTTCTATGTAGTACTGTGTACCTCCCATAGTCTGTTCTGGACTTGGGGACTGTGAAGAGACCTCTGGTGGCATGTCTTATGGGGTATACATGGGTGTCCTAGCTGTGCGCCAGTAGTTCAAACAGACAGCTCGGTGCTTTCAACATGTCAATACCTCTCATAAATACAAGTAGTGATGAAGTCAATCTCTCCTCTGCTTTAAGCCAGGAGAGACTGACATGCATGTCATTAATGCAAGCTCTGTGTGTACATTTAAGTGCCAGATGTGCTGCCATGTTCCTCTTTGGGGCACAACCATATGAATGGGCAGTAGTCCAGGTAAGACAAAACTAGTTTTGTTAATAGCAATGTCAACATAGCATCGATATGTTTTGACCATGCCAGTTTCCCATCCAGGGTTACATCCAGGGTTACACCAAGCAGTTTAGTCTCCTATTCCACATGATCCGTTTCAAGTTTTATTTGAGGTTTAGTGAATGATTTGTCCCAAACACAATGCTTTTAGTTTTTTAAATATGTATTACTAGCTTATTACTTGCCTCCCATTCTGAAAGTGATTGCAGCTCTTTGTTAAGTGTTGCAGTGATTTCAGTGGCTGTGGTAGCTGACGTGTATAATGTTGAGTCGTCAGCGTAAACAGACACACAGGCTTCACTTAGTACCAGTAACAGGTCATTGGTGAAGATTGAAAAAAGTAAAAACAGTTCAAGGGGGTGTAGACGTTCTATAGGCCCTGTAAAACAACTTTATATTATGGCTTCTGATTGGGTAAGACAGTTGAACTATGCTCATGATGCATTGCAATTACGTTCTTTAACAATCAATGGCTAATATATAATTAATTTCAAAGTCCCCCCCAAAAAATGCATTTACCAATCACAGAATGTAGCTTTTAAAGCCCTCACTTTCACTATGTTCACCGCATAAATATTTAACATGCTCTGTGAAAAGAGATAACAAAAATAACTGCCTTTCAAAACCACTTATCACTCATTTCATGTGACGGTAAACATTCTTTAGAATGTCTAATGTGGGAGCACACCATATTAATATCACATTTCCTGATTAGAAGTCTTAAAAGTGAGGATCATACTGAGTGTACAAAACATTAGGAACACCTTCCTAATAGTCGGTTGCACCCACTTTTGCCCTCAGAACCGTAAATTCGTTGGGGAATAGACTTTACAAGGTGTCAAAAGCATTCCACCGGTGCGCCTGGCACCTACTACCATACACCATTCAAAGGCACTTCAAATCTTTTGTCTTGCCACTCACCCTTTAAATGGCACACATACACAATCTGTGTGTCACATTCGTTATAAGGATCGGACCAAGGCGCAGTGTTGTACGCTTACATTCTTATTTATTAAAAGAATGAACACTGAACAAAGTAACAAAATAACAAAACTAAATGTGAAGCTATACAAACGAGTGCTGACAGGCAACTACACAAACACCAAAGGGAAATAGCTACCTAAATATGATCCCCAATCCGAGACAAAGATAAACAGCTGCCTCTGATTGGGAACCATATCAGGCCACCATAGACATACAAATCACCTTGACCTACAAAAACCCTTGACATACAAAAACCCTAGACAATACAAAAACTAGCGTCAGGTCAGGGCGTGACAGTACCGGACCAAGGCTTAGTGTGGTATGCATACATTCTTATTTATTCATAGAATGAATGTTCACAGTTATACATTACAGTAACAGTGTATTTGTTAACAGCAATACAGTACAGTAACAGGGGATCTGTTAACAGTAATATACAGCACAGTAACAGGGGAAATGTGAACAGTAATACAGTACAGTAACAGGGGATCTGTTAACAGTAATATACAGCACAGTAACAGGGGAAATGTGAACAGTAATACAGTACAGTAACAGGGGATCTGTTAACAGTAATACAGTACAGTAACAGGGGATCTGTTAACAGTAATACAGTACAGTAACAGGGGATCTGTTAACAGTAATATACAGCACAGTAACAGGGGAAATGTGAACAGTAATAAAGTACAGTTATTATTATTTTTATTTATTTTTATTTCACCTTTATTTAACCAGGTAGGCAAGTTGAGAACAAGTTCTCATGTACAATTGTGACCTGGCCAAGACAAAGCAAAGCAGTTCGACACATACAACAACATAGAGTTACACATGGAGTAAAACAAACATACAGTCAATAATACAGTAGAAAAATAAGTCTATATACAATGTGAGCAAATGAGGTGAGATAAGGGAGGTAAAGGCAAAAAAAAGGCCATGGTGGCGAAGTAAATACAATATAGTGTTACGGTTTTCTTGCGGTGAAGGAGAGGCGGACCAAAATGCAGCGTGGTAATTTAGATTCATGTTTAATGACGATGAAAAAACGAACAATACAAAACAACAAACGTAACGTGAAAACCTAACAGCCTATACTGGTGCAAAACAAACACAGAGACAGGAACAATCACCCACGAAACACTCAAAGAATATGGCTGCCTAAATATGGTTCCCAATCAGAAACAACGATAAACACCTGCCTCTGATTGAGAACCACTTCAGGCAACCATAGACTTACCTAGAAAACCCCACTAAGCCACAATCCCAATACGTACGAAAAAACCCCAAGACAAAACACACCACATAAAAAACCCATGTCACACCCTGGCCTGACCAAATAAATAAAGAAAACACAAAATACTAAGACCAGGGCGTGACATATAGCAAGTAAAACACTGGAATGGTAGATTTGCAGTGGAAGAATGTGCAAGGAAGATATAGAAATAATGGAGTGCAAAGGAGCAAAATAAATAAATAAATACAGTAGGGGGAGAGGTAGTTGTTTGGGCTAAATTATAGATGGGCTATGTACAGGTGCGGTAATCTGTGAGCTGCTCTGACAGCTGGTGCTTAAAGCTAGTGAGGGAGATAAGTGTTTCCAGTGTCTGAGATTTTTGTAGTTCGTTCCAGTCATTGGTAGCAGAGAACTGGAAGGAGAGGTGGCCAAAGGAAGAATTGGTTTTGGGGGTGACCAGAGAGATATACCTGCTGGAGCGCGGGCTACAGGTGGGTGCTGCTATGGTGACCAGCGAGCTGAGATAAGGGGGGACTTTACCTAGCAGGGTCTTGTAGATGACCTGGAGCCAGTGGGTTTGGCGACGAGTATGAAGCGAGGGCCAGCCAACGAGAGCATATAGGTCGCAGTGGTGGGCAGTATATGGGGCTTTGGTGACAAAACGGATAGCACTGTGATAGACTGAATCCAATTTATTGAGTAGGGTATTGGAGGCAATTTTGTAAATGACATCGCCAAAGTCGAGGATCGGTAGGATGGTCAGTTATACAAGGGTATGTTTGGCAGCATGAGTGAAGGAAACATGGGACATGTAAACAGTAATACAGAACAGGGGATCTGTTAATAACTTCTGGGGGGCAGTATTGAGTAGCTTGGATGAATAACATGCCCAGAGTAAACTACCTGCTACTCAGGCCCATATATGCATATTATTAATAGATTTGAATAGAAAACACTCTGAAGTTTCTAAAACTGTTTGAAGGATGTCTGTGAGGATAACATAACTCATATGGAAGTCAAAAACCTGATAAAAATCCATCCAGGAAGTGGGGAATCTGAGGTTTGTAGTTTTTTTTGGAGGGGGGGATTTTAATTATGAGATTTCTGTTGTTTTGAATTTGGCGCCCTGCAATGTCACTGGCTGTTGGCGAGGTGAGACGCTACCATCCCACATATCCCAGAGAAGTTTTAACAGCAATACAGTAACAGGGTATATGTTAACAGTTTTACAGTAACAGGGGATCTGTTAAAGATAGGGCTGACTACTGCCCCCTTTGGAGGAATTGCGTGCCCATAGTAAACAGAAAAAAAATCTGTCAAAAATTGCTAATATATGCATATAATAATTATTATTGAATAGAAAACCTAAAGCTTCTAAAACCGTTCAAATTATGTCTCTATGTAAAGCAGAACTCTCAGGGCAGCCATTCTCCCAAACTCTCTCTTGGCAACAGAAAAGTTGGGACAACTTTGACGTCATCACCCCCACCCTTCCCAACCAGCTACAGATCTGGGAACAGTTTCTATCTCTTCAGCTCGATGTCCCCTTTCAGTGGGGCCTGCCATTGTGAGAATCGCGCGCTCCCTCGAGTTTTGGCGGGCTGAAACCTCCGGGTCACGCGAAAATACATGCACTTTCATGTGCACGTCGGGTCCGGAGCTCTCTTTGTTCCAAGATTCACCAAACGATGTAGGTTTGTCTGTTCACGCTAAGGATTGTTTTCTATGTTTAGAACATGCTAAAGCTCGATTCTTAAACTTAAATCTGTTTCACCCCATTTTTACCAGCATGTGCAACCAGAGGGAAAAAAACTTTACTCCACGCACAGAGACGCATACAAAGCTCTCCATCGGCCTCCAGTTTTGCAAATCTGACCATCATTTTATCCTCTCGATTCATGCTTACAAGCAAAAACTAAAGCAGGAAGTACCAGTGACTCGCTCAATACGGAAGTGGTCAGATAACGCGAATGATACACTACAGGACTGTTTTGCTAGCACAGACTGGAATATGGTCTGGGATTCATCCAATGGTATTGAGGAGTATCCACCTCGTTTACTGGCTTCATCAATAAATGCATCAATGACGTCGTCCCCACAGTGACCATACGTTCATATCCCAACCAGAAGCTGTGGATTACAGGCAACCTCCGCACCGAGCTAAAGGCTAGAGGTTCCGCTTTCAAGGAGCGGGACATTATCCGGACCTTATAAATCAAATCAAATCAAATCAAATTGTATTTGTCACATACACATGGTTAGCAGATGTTAATGCGAGTGTAGCGAAATGCTTGTGCTTCTAGTTCCGACAATGCAGTAATAACCAACAAGTAATCTAACTAACAATTCCAAAACTACTGTCTTATACACAGTGTAAGGGGATACACAGTGTAAGGGGATTAAACTACTGTCTTATACACAGTGTAAGGGGATTATACACAGTGTAAGGGGATATACCTAAGGATATATGAATTGGTGATGGTACAGAGCTGCATAGGCAAGATACAGTAGATGGTATCGAGTACAGTATATACATATGAGATGAGTAGTGGCATAGTTAAAGTGGCTAGTGATACATGTATTACGTAAGGATGCAGTCGATGATATAGAGTACAGTATATACGTATGCATATGAGATGAATAATGTAGGGTAAGTAACATTATATAAGGTAGCATTGTTTAAAGTGGCTAGTGATATATTTACATCATTTCCCATCAATTCCCATTATTAAAGTGGCTGGAGTTGAGTCAGTGTCAGTGTCAGTGTGTTGGCAGCAGCCACTCAATGTTAGTGGTGGCTGTTTAACAGTCTGATGGCCTTGAGATAGAAGCTGTTTTTCAGTCTCTCGGTCCCAGCTTTGATGCACCTGTACTGACCTCGCCTTCTGGATGATAGCGGGGTGAACAGGCAGTGGCTCGGGTGGTTGATGTCCTTGATGATCTTTATGGCCTTCCTGTAACATCGGGTGGTGTAGGTGTCCTGGAGGGCAGGTAGTTTGCCCCCGGTGATGCGTTGTGCAGACCTCACTACCCTCTGGAGAGCCTTACGGTTGAGGGCGGAGCAGTTGCCGTACCAGGTGGTGATACAGCCTGCCAGGATGCTCTCGATTGTGCATCTGTAGAAGTTTGTGAGTGCTTTTGGTGACAAGCCAAATTTCTTCAGCCTCCTGAGGTTGAAGAGGCGCTGCTGTGCCTTCTTCACGATGCTGTCTGTGTGAGTGGACCAATTCAGTTTGTCTGTGATGTGTATGCCGAGGAGCTTAAAACTTGCTACCCTCTCCACTACTGTTCCATCGATGTGGATAGGGGGTGTTCCCTCTGCTGTTTCCTGAAGTCCACAATCATCTCCTTAGTTTTGTTGACGTTGAGTGTGAGGTTATTTTCCTGACACCACACTCCTAGGGCCCTCACCTCCTCCCTGTAGGCCGTCTCGTCGTTGTTGGTAATCAAGCCTACCACTGTTGTGTCGTCCGCAAACTTGATGATTGAGTTGGAGGCGTGCGTGGCCACGCAGTCGTGGGTGAACAGAGAGTACAGGAGAGGGCTCAGAACGCACCCTTGTGGGGCCCCAGTGTTGAGGATCAGGGGGGAGGAGATGTTGTTGCCTACCCTCACCACCTGGGGGCGGCCCGTCAGGAAGTCCAGTACCCAGTTGCACAGGGCGGGGTCGAGACCCAGGGTCTCGAGCTTGATGATGAGCTTGGAGGGTACTATGGTGTTGAATGCCGAGCTGTAGTCGATGAACAGCATTCTCACGTAGGTATTCCTCTTGTCCAGATGGGTTAGGGCAGTGTGCAGTGTGGTTGAGATTGCATCATCTGTGGACCTATTTGGGCGGTAAGCAAATTGGAGTGGGTCTAGGGTGTCAGGTAGGGTGGAGGTGATATGGTCCTTGACTAGTCTCTCAAAGCACTTCATGATGACGGAAGTGAGTGCTACGGGGCGGTAGTCGTTTAGCTCAGTTACCTTAGCTTTCTTGGGAACAGGAACAATGGTGGCCCTCTTGAAGCATGTGGGAACAGCAGACTGGTATAGGGATTGATTGAATATGTCCGTAAACACACCGGCCAGCTGGTCTGCGCATGCTCTGAGGGCGCGGCTGGGGATGCCGTCTGGGCCTGCAGCCTTGCGAGGGTTAACACGTTTAAATGTCTTACTCACCTCGGCTGCAGTGAAGGAGAGACCGCATGTTTTCGTTGCAGGCCGTGTCAGTGGCACTGTATTGTCCTCAAAGCGGGCAAAAAATTATTTAGTCTGCCTGGGAGCAAGACATCCTGGTCCGTGACTGGGCTGGATTTCTTCCTGTAGTCCGTGATTGACTGTAGACCCTGCCACATGCCTCTTGTGTTTGAGCCGTTGAATTGAGATTCTACTTTGTCTCTGTACTGACGCTTAGCTTGTTTGATAGCCTTGCGGAGGGAATAGCTGCACTGTTTGTATTCGGTCATGTTACCAGACACCTTGCCCTGATTAAAAGCAGTGGTTCGCGCTTTCAGTTTCACGCGAATGCTGCCATCAATCCACGGTTTCTGGTTAGGGAATGTTTTAATCGTTGCTATGGGAACGACATCATCAACGCACGTTCTAATGACCTCGCACACCGAATCAGCGTATTCGTCAATGTTGTTATCTGACGCAATACAAAACATATCCCAGTCCACGTGATGGAAGCAGTCTTGGAGTGTGGAGTCAGCTTGGTCGGACCAGCGTTGGACAGACCTCAGCGTGGGAGCCTCTTGTTTTAGTTTCTGTCTGTAGGCAGGGATCAACAAAATGGAGTCGTGGTCAGCTTTTCCGAAAGGGGGGCGGGGCAGGGCCTTATATGCGTCGCGGAAGTTAGAGTAACAATGATCCAAGGTCTTTCCACCCCTGGTTGCGCAATCGAAATGCTGATCAAATTTAGGGAGTCTTGTTTTCAGATTAGCCGTGTTAAAATCCCCAGCTACAATGAATGCAGCCTCCGGATAAATGGTTTCCAGTTTGCAAAGAGTTAAATAAAGTTCGTTCAGAGCCATCGATGTGTCTGCTTGGGGGGGGATATATACGGCTGTGATTATAATCGAAGAGAATTCTCTTGGTAGATAATGCGGTCTACATTTGATTGTGAGGAATTCTAAATCAGGTGAACAGAAGGATTTGAGTTCCTGTATGTTTCTTTCATCACACCATGTCTCGTTAGCCATAAGGCATACGCCCCCGCCCCTCTTCTTACCAGAAAGATGTTTGTTTCTGTCGGCGCGATGCGTGCAGAAACCCGTTGGCTGCACCGCCTCGGATAGCGTCTCTCCAGTGAGCCATGTTTCCGTGAAGCAAAGAACGTTACAGTCTCTGATGTCCCTCTGGAATGCTGCCCTTGCTCGGATTTCATCAACCTTGTTGTCAAGAGACTGGACATTGGCAAGAAGAATGCTAGGGAGTGGTGCACGGTGTGCCCGTCTCCGGAGTCTGACCAGAAGACCGCCTCGTTTCCCTCTTTTTCGGAGTCGTTTTTTTGGGTCGCTGCATGGGATCCACTCTGTTGTCCTGTTTGTAAGGCAGAACACAGGATCCGCGTCGCGAAAAACATATTCTTGGTCGTACTGATGGTGAGTTGACGCTGATCTTATATTCAGTAGTTCTTCTCGACTGTATGTAATGAAACCTAAGATGACCTGGGGTACTAATGTAAGAAATAACACGTAAAAAAAACAAAAAACTGCATAGTTTCCTAGGAACGCGAAGCGAGGCGGCCATCTCTGTCAGCGCCGGAAGTTGACCTGTGTTGACCTACCCACCTGCTATGCCCTCAGACGAACCATCAAACAGGCAAAGCAGGCAACGCATCAATACAGAACTAAGATTGAATCTTGCCACACCGGATTTGGCAGGGCATGCAAACTATTACGAACTACAAAGGGAAACCCAGGCGCGAGCTGCCCACCAGAAGAGCCTAGCAGATGAGCAAAATGTCTTTTATGCTTGCTTCGAGGCAAGCAACACTGAAGCATGCATGAGAGCACCAGCTGTTCCAGACAACTTTGTCATAATACTCTCGGTAGCCTATGTGAGCAAGACCTTTAAAAAGGTCAACATTCACAAGGCCGCAGGGCCAGACGGATTACAAGGATATGAGCATGCGTGGACCAACTGGCAAGTGTCTTCACTGACATTTTCAACCACTCCCTGTAATACCTACATGTTTCAAGCAGACTATTAGTCCCTGTGACCAAGAAAGCAAAGGTGACCTGCCTAAATGACTACCGCCCCATAGAAATCACATCTGTAGCCATGAAGTGCTTTGAAAGGCTGGTCATGGCTCACATCAACACCATCATCCCGGAATCCCTAGATCCACTCCAATTCGCATAACGCCCCAACAGATTCAGAGACGACGCAATCTCAATCACACTCTACACTGCCCTTTCCCATGTTGACAAAGGGAACACCTATGTGAGAATGCTGTTCATTGACTACAGCTCAGCATTCATCACCATAGTGCCCATATAGCTCAATACTAAGCTAAGGACCCTGGGACTAAACACCTCCTACTGCATCTGGATCCTGGACTTCCTGACGGGCCGTCCCCAGGTAGTAAGGGCAGGCAACAACACATCTGCCACGTTGATCCTCAATGCGAAGGCCTCTCCTGTGCTCCCTGTTCACCCATGGCCGCGTCTCCAAGCACTACTCCAACACCATCATTACGTTTGCTGATGACACAACGATGAGACAGCCTATAGGGAGCTGGTCAGAGACCTGGCAGTGTGGGGCCAGGACAACAACCTCTCCCTCAACGTGAGCAAGAAAAAGGAGATAATCATGGACTACAGGAAAAGGAAGGCCCGACCACACCCCCATTCACATCGGCGGGGCTGTAGTGGAGCGGGTCGAGAGCTTCAAGTTCTTTGATGTTCACATCACCTACAAACTATCATGGTCCAAACACACCAAAACCGTTGTGAAGATTGCACGACAACAGGTTTTCCCCTCAGGAGACTGAAAAGATTTGGCATGGCATGGTCCCCAGATCCTCAAAAAGTTCTACAGCTGCAAAATTGAGAGCATCCTGACTGGTTGCATCACTGCCTGGTATGTCAACTGCTCGGCCTTCAACCATAAGGCGCTACAGAAGGTACTGTGTATGGTCCAGTAAATCACTTGGGCCAAGGTTCCTGCCATCCAGGAACTATGTACTAGGCAGTGTCAGAGGAAGGCCCCAAAAATGGTCAAAGACTCCAGTCACCCAGGTCATATAGACTGTTCTCTCTGCTACTACCCAGCAAGCGGAACCAGATTGCCAAATTTAGGCACAAAAGGCTTCTTAACAGCTTCTACCCCCAAGCCATAAGACCGTTGAACAAATGGCCATCCGGAATATTGACTCAGTACCAGTACCCCCTGTATATAGCCTCATTATTGTTATTTTATTGTGTTACTTTTTATATTATTTTTTTACTGTAGTTTATTTAGTAAATCATTTCTTAACCCTATTTATTGAACTGCATTGTTGGCTTAGGTCTTGTAAGTAAGCATTTCACTGTAAGGTCTACAACTGTTGTATTTGGCGCATATGACACATAAAATTAGATTTGATGTTGTCATGTCCCTTCCATGTTAGTCTGGCTTTTAATGTAATGACGTTGTTGGTGTATAAATCTGAACTTCTTATTTTTGCACGGAACTGATTAGACAAAGGTAGGTTTGAAATGGTGAATTAAGGCCAAGATTACGTCACGTTTAAACACTGGAACACTGGAATGCACAATGTTGTAGCTCGGGGGCTTTTGTGGGTTATATTCTCACATAACGATACAAAAAATTTGAATGTTATTCAACTATTTCTATAATTGATAGAACCTAAACATTCTATCACTGTTTAAATTCAAATGCGGCTGGGGTGTGTCTCTCGTGTGTCCACAAGAGAAACAGCTCATATTGCAATTACACCCCAGACACTACCTGAACAACAGCTATGGATCTGTCAGCTACCACAGTAATGGGTAGGCCCATGAATACTGGCCTAAACTATTAGGATTATAAAAAGGTAATATTTTGATCAAACACATTTACAAAAATGAATACACATACAAAGCACTCTAATTCAGCACCCAAGGAGCTTGAATTTTCAAGCTCTACCCTTAGATTTGGCAGTGACACATTGTCCCAATGAATGACAGAACACTGAGCCAATCACGGCGCAACTAGAGAACATTACCAACAACTATGCTCAGTATTTTCCACTGGCTGCCCCACCACAGAAAGTACTGCGCTAGGCTGAAACACCTGCATTTATGAGCTGCGTTACTCAAGAAATAAATAAAAAATACCATGTTTTTATGGAGGGTTTATTAACATTAAAAGAAGTTAACATTGTTTGCAAACTGATATTTGACCATACTCCTAAAATGTGCTTGTTTCTAACCCTGCAGTTTGTGCCAAGGCTTGTATTTCACAAAGCATGATGATGATAATAATAATAGACTTTATTTCTTTACCATCTTTCTTAGAATATATTGCAGTCCAGTGAACTTTACAGATCAGGACTTAAACAGGTAAAAAATGTAGTGACAAATATTGAGAACATATTGATAAAAGAACCGGATCAACCAGGTACCTTTATTAAACCTGTTTAAGCACTCAGAAAGTAAAACATTACAGAGATACAGTATGTGTTTGATTTTCTGTTTTATTACTAGAAGATGTTGGGAATATTCAGTCAGTTATAGAGCCTACCATGCCCATTTCAAGGGATTACATTTGGTTGATGACATAGGATTAGGATGATGATAATAATAATAATAATAATAATACACTTGATTTCTTTACAACGTATTGCAGTCCAGTGAGCTTTACAGATCAGGACTTAAACAGGTAAAAACATAGTGACAAATATTGAGAACATATTGATAAAAGAACAGGATCAACCAGGTACCTTTATTAAACCTGTTTAAGCACTCAGAAAGTAAAACATTACAGAGATACAGTATGTGTTTGATTTTCTGCTTTATTACTAGGTAATGGATCTTGGGAATATTGTTTGGTTGGTTGATGACACAGGATGAGGAAGTGCAAATATTGAGTTATTGCAGAACGTGTAGTCGAGGCTGGCGGGAGAAGCTATAGGAGGACGGGATGACTGGAATGGGATTAATAGGATAATAGGATTAATAGGAACGAAAGTTTGATGTGATTAATACCACTCTATTTTTTCCATTTCAGCCAATGAGCCCATCCTCCTATAGCGTATTCCTCTAGCCACCTCTGTCTTGTAGGAAAGCTGAAAAGGAAATGTAAGTCATTGATAATCATTTCTGTGATACGTCTGTGTTCAAAAATAGATGGACACAATCATCAATTAAAATATTGAAAACAAAACACGTCATTCACTCGTTATGATAATAATAATAATAATAATAATAATAATATTAAAAATAATAATAATAATAATAATACACGTCATTCACTCGTTATGATAATAATAATAATAATAATAAAAATAATAATAATAATAATAATAATACACGTCATTCACTCGTTATGATAATAATAATAATAATAATAAAAAAATAAATAATAATAATAATAAAACACGTCATTCACTCGTTATGATAATAATAATAATAATAAAAATAATCATAATAATAATAATAATACACGTCATTCACTCGTTATGATAATAATAATAATAATAAAAATAATAATAATAATAATAATAATAATACACGTCATTCACTCGTTATGAACTACTATTTAAACGATGAAAATGCCAAGTGCTTTATATTTAATATTCAACGGGACAAGATAAGTAATGTATGAGTTACATGCATGTCTCCCCATTTCAACACCCTTGATAAACTTTACGCACGTACGGTGGTGGGTTTAGGTATAGGCGAGGTATTGGCAGCCGCTTAGGGCAGCATCTTGTCGGGGGCGGTACTGGGGCATCCTCACAAAAACAATCGTAATGGTGACATTTGCGCGATTGGTTTTCTATTGCTCATTTGCACGTTACATCAATGACATCATGTCACCTTCGGGAACGGGGAATCTATCAATTAGCACACCTCTAACTTTGTACAGTACTAATGCAATTAGTAAAATCAGTCACACTGTGAAATGCTACCAAATAAACAACAATTCATTCATAATACTGTGAATGTATAATTTCACAGACATATTTTTGCATTTTTCTCTGGTTTGTGTGAAATCGTTAAGAACAATATAAAACCAGTCTGCTCACCACCAAGGTGAATTGGTTTAGTCTTGACTCTTGGTTGATGGTGTAATTACAGTTAGTGCAGAATGGTGATTTTTTTTGGGGGCAGAAGGGGGGTTCGCCCAGGAAGCCATACAAGCTAGAACCGCCACTGCGCATTTAGCAACCTATGTAGCAACCTAGCAACCTATGCGTAAAGATCAATCGTTAACTACTTGAACTTTAATTCTCCTGAACATGGTGAGTACTTTGCTCTTGATCTCTTTAGTTTTCAGAGAGTAGACGATGGGGTTGAGACAGGGCGGGATGCACGAGGCCAGCGACAGGCTCAGTACGCGCAGGTCAGGGTCTGGTTTGATGCGCGCTAATAACCCAACCATGAAAATAATCAGAACCGGAAAGAAGAATACTGCCACTAGAATGAGGTGCTCAGTGCAGGTGGCCAGCGCTTTCACACGACTCTCAACGCTTTTCATCCTGAACACAGCGATTAGAATACTCATGTATGACAGAATGATGAAGGACAGTGGGCCGAGGAGGATAGCCAGGCTCAGAACTGAAGCCACAGCCCATTGCAGGGTGTTGTCGTTACATGCCAGCCGAAACACTGGTGCGTAATCACAGAAATAGCTGTAGACGTTAACGGAATCGCAGTAGGACAGCCTGGTCATAATTGCAGCACTGAATATCTGTATACCAAGACAGAAGCACCAGATGACACCGAGAATACACGACATACTCGTCATGGTGTTGATGGAGCCGTGCCTCAGAGGGAAACATATGGCGATCATACGGTCATAGGCGAGCACGGCGATGGAGAACGATTCCATAGATATGAAGGAATAATACACATACATCTGTACCATACACAGATTAAACGGCACAAAATTGTTCTTAGCAAGAAACGCCTTTAGCATACCGGGAATAATGCAAGTATTCAGCACCAGATCAACCACCGCGAGGTTACCAACCGCCATAAACTTGGGGTTGTGGAGGCGATGGTCCACCATGATTATATAGATCACAAATGTGTTGAACACGACTGATACCACGTAAACGAAAGCGAGGAAGATGAAGTAGAGGTTGGCAAAGGGCAGGGAGGTGAAGCCGATGATGTAGAACCCTGGAGGATGGATTAGAACGGAGGAGTCGTTCCATTGCAACCTGCGGAGGAATGTCATGGCTGAGCTGGTTCCGCACACCTGCGCTCCAGGCCTATGCATGCACAGACAAACACAAACGCTTGCTCCGTTGATGCGTAAAACCTGAAAGGAGAGAGACAGAGTTAGCAATGTGTGGATCATAAGGACTTCATCAGTCAGCTTACAAGTAGCAACAGCCAGTATGATAATGTCTTCTCTTAAAATGGTGATTTGATCACCAAATAAATTGCTTGATTAATCTACACTCTATTTCATCTAAGCTTACCCATGTTTTGCTAAAATTGCACCCTATTTTTTTTTAACCTTTATTTAACTAGGCAAGTCAGTTAAGAACAAATTCTTATTTTCAATGACTGCCTAGGAACAGTGGGTTAACTGCCTTGTTCAGGGGCAGAGCGACAGATCTTTACCTTGTCAGCTCAAGGAGTTGATCTTGCAACCTTTCGGTTACTAGTCCATCACTTTAAACACTAGGCTACCTGCCGCCCCAACAACCAACATCCAGATAGGGCTTATAGCTTTCATTCTTAATTCAGTACCAACACTTTACAAATACGAATGAATTCTCCTATTCTACTCCAAAGCCTAGGCCTATGTACTGTGGAATAGTCCTATTCTACTCTATAGACCATAACTACTTACTGGGCACAGTGATATGGACCATGGGTCGGTCTGTTGGCTGTGTTCTACAACAGCAGGTTCAGGTGGGAGAATTGATGGTCCGGATCTCTGTGCTGGCTGTGTTCCACCACGACAGTTTCAGGTGGGAGAGTTGATGGTCCGGGTCTCTGTGCTGGCTGTGTTCCACCACAGGTTCAGGTAGTAGAGTTGATGGTCTGGGTCGTTCTGTTGGCTGTGTTCCACCACAGGTTCAGGTAGTAGAGTTGATGGTCTGGGTCTGTCTATTGGCTGTGTTCCACCACAGGTTCAGGTGGTGTGAGAGATTATCCCTCTATCTCTCTGACTCTCTGTCCCTGAATCCTGCAGTAACACGAACAACTGTATCTCTGCTGCTCTGTCCACTATACGTATATAAGCCCCCAACTGTCCCCAAGAGATGTCATTAAAATGGCTAATCAACTCTCCAAGTATTGGAAGTTATTATCTTATGTGAGAGTTTACTTTAACTGATCCTTGGAGAATTCAACATAATGGAGTTATTAGCTACATGTATGTCTTCAAAAACAACCAACCCATAACAAACCCACTTAATTAAGCTAAATATCAAGGCCTAATTATCAGTTTTTGGTCGTTAGATAGAAAGTGAAGCCCAACATAGAGCATCTTGTGGTAAGGGATTTAACTAGTTGTTTTTCTGCTGTTCTCCTGTTGATTAGCTTGGTTGTCTTTCCCAATCATTGTAGGCCAAGTAGCCATAGAAAGGTTAAACAAATCTTATCAAACTAGATTTCTATGTGTTTAAACCAACAGCACAAATAGGCCTACAGAGCGCCGCGGCCCTGCGTGTCAGAGACCAGCTCAGTTTATGAGACTGACACATACAGTGCCCTCCTTATTATTTTGGCTCTATACTTCAAGACTTTGGATTTGAAATCAAACAATGACTATGAGGATAAAGGGCAGACTGTCAGCTTTAATTTAATCCATTTTGGGTGAACCGTTTAGAAATTACAGCATGTTTTGTACACAGCTACTTTAATACACACATAAGTGAATTTGTCTCAATACTTTTGCTCCACTAAAATGGGCTGTGCACAAAAAGTGATGTAATTCCTGAACGGTTCACCCAATATCGATTAAATTGAAACTGACAGACTGCACTTTATCCTAATAGTCATTGTTTGATTTCAAATCCAAAGTCTTGAAGAATAGAGCCAAATGAAGAAAAAATGCTTCACTGCCAATAATGACAGATGGCACTGTATCTCTACATAAAAACAGAGAAAGATTGCTAAATTGATCGATGGAAAGATGAAACCCTGATTGATTTGATAGATTGATTATTTTCATTTTTTAATTCTAAATTACAACAGATTCTTAGAAAAAGAGAAAAAGAGAGAGAGAGACAGAGACCATAATTCATCTGGTCACCATGGTGACAGATGAGGTCGATTTCCTTTCCTAAATTATAATATGTTGACACCCAGCTAGCCTAAAAAGCACTCAGCAGCAACTTGTGGTTCTAAGATTTCAGTGAATCTGATCATAAACACATACAAGTACACAAACACGTAAATTCCACTGATCATGATCTTCATTGTCCTTCATCTATCTTAAGATTTCAGAATCTGCTCATCATAAACACTCAGTACACAAACACATATTGACTGATCGTGTCCTTCAGTAGAATGTCAGAACACTGCAAGCCAGTCAGCAGCAACTTGTGTGGTTCTAAGATTTCAGTGAATCTGCTCTGATCATAAACACATACAAGTACACAAACACATATTGACTGATCGTGTCCTTCAGTAGAATGTCAGAACACTGCAAGCCAGTCAGCAGCAACTTGTGTGGTTCTAAGATTTCAGTGAATCTGCTCTGATCATAAACACATACAAGTACACAAACACATATTGACTGATAACTCAGGTGTATTTAAAGGGGAAATCTGCAGTTGCAACATCAAGTTTTAGACAAATAAATGAATTATGTATATACCCAGATAGTCTCGAGGTTAGAGTGTTGGGCCAGTAACTGGTTCGGTTACTGGTTCGAATACCGGGGCTGACAAGGTAAAAAAAAATCTGTGGTTAGTACCCCCAAACAAACCACACATTTCCATTACACACTTGTGTGTAAGAGGACAACTAAGCATCCCCCCCCCCCGAATATAATAATATATTGAGGAATATGAATTTCAATGCCTCATGATCTTAGTTCAACTGTGGTACGCCATCAGAACCCAAAATATAAATGTATTTCACTACATTGTTTGTAATTGTAAACAAACACATTACAGACTCAAAACAACATTTAAATAACTATAATGTCAGAGTGTATACATTTCTCGAGCCCTATCCCTTAGCTGTAATCCAAAAACAGTGGCAGGGTTGCGGTTTTGTTGTTAGTTGAACTACAGATTGCCCCTTTAATCAGTGTGTAGATAACTGCCTGTATTAACAAAGCTTCTCAGAGTAGGAGTTCCTGGTGATTAGCTCTTGGAGATCGGTATCACCATGGTTGCTTCCTGCCAGGTCAGGAGTTGTTCGACCACACTGTCCTTTTTGTCCTCACTGAGGAGAGAATCAAAGGAAGGTCAGGCCTTACAGCGGTTGAGGCAGATAGAGCTAGTGAGAGAGGGAGGGATAGAGAGAGAGAGAGAGAGAGAGAGAGAGAGAGAGAGAGAGAGAGAGAGAGAGAGAGGGATAGACGTATAGAGAGGGGTAGAGAGAGAGAGAGAGAGAGAGAGAGAGAGAGAGAGAGAGAGAGAGAGGGGGATAGACGTATAGAGAGGGGAGAGAGAGAGAGAGAGAGAGAGAGAGAGAGAGAGAGAGAGAGAGAGAGAGAGAGAGAGAGAGAGAGAGAGGGATAGACGTATAGAGAGGGGTAGAGAGGGTAGAGAGAGAGAGAGAGAGAGAGAGAGAGGGATAGACGTATAGAGAGGGGTAGAGAGAGAGAGAGAGGGATAGACGTATAGAGAGGGAGAGAGAGAGAGAGAGGGATAGACGTATAGAGAGGGGTAGAGAGAGAGAGAGAGAGAGAGAGAGAGAGAGGGTAGAGAGAGAGAGAGAGAGAGAGGGATAGACGTATAGAGAGGGATAGAGAGAGAGAGAGAGGAGAGAGAGAGGGATAGACGAGAGAGGGAGAGAGAGAGAGGGATAGACGTATAGAGAGGGGTAGAGAGAGAGAGAGAGGGATAGATGTATAGAGAGGGGAGAGAGAGAGAGAGAGAGGGATAGACGTATAGAGAGAGGGGAGAGAGAGAGAGAGAGAGGGATAGACGTATAGAGAGGGGTAGAGAGAGAGAGAGAGAGAGAGAGAGAGAGGGATAGACGTATAGAGAGGGGAGAGGGGAGAGAGAGAGAGAGAGAGAGAGGGATAGACGTATAGAGAGGGGTAGAGAGAGAGAGAGAGAGAGAGAGAGAGAGAGAGGGATAGACGTATAGAGAGGGGTAGAGAGAGAGAGAGAGAGAGAGAGAGGGATAGACGTATAGAGAGGGGTAGAGAGAGAGAGAGAGAGAGAGAGAGAGGGATAGACGTATAGAGAGGGGTAGAGAGAGAGAGAGAGAGAGAGAGAGAGATCTGGTCTTAGCTAAGTCACTCTGCATCACCTCTCTTTCCTGGAGTATTAGAGAGGTAGTGGTCCTGATGGGATTGATATGATAGCAACCTGAAAGACTCGATTGAGTTACACTATTTGGAGAGGTGGTACGTAATATGACAGTGTTACTAACAGTACTTATGTAAATTAGGTCAGCCAGGTTCCCAGTGTTCAAAGCACAGTCAGGTCTTATGACCAGACCTGTCGAGCCCTTTGACTGAACCATAGCACTGGTTTTAACTCTAGTCTGGTTCCCAGTGGTTAAACCACCCAGGGTCATGCCGCCCAACATGAGAATATTTATTAGGAGGAAACGTATTGATTACTTCACTTCGGGTGAAGAAGCAGGTGAAGCTAGGGTACTGTATGAATGCACACACACACACACACACACACACACACACACACACACACACACACACACACACACACACACACACACACACACACACACACACAGATCAGTTCTTTGACACTAATGTCCCTCCCAGGTTTAGTAGAACGTTGTATAAAACACTTTATGGAAAATTTGAACTCTCTTTTACTTTCAAAGAGAGCCAACAACTACAGGTTAACATCTTCCTAAGTCTGAGGGTGATTTTAACCTTCCAGACTTGGAATTGTATCAACTCGCTACCCAAGGCTTTTACTTACAACAGAATGCTAAATGTACTAAAGAGGAACAATGAGTACATATTGAAGATGCGCATTCTCATCCACAGACTCTTTTTACGTGTCTCTTTTCAAAGCATGAATGTAAAGAAAATAGTTAATAACACAACATAGTTAATAACTTCATAGTTAATAACAATATGGAAGAAAATGAATGGTATTCTACAAGAATCAAAGAGTCACTCCCTAAAAACTACCTGATGAAACAATCCTTGGTATCATTTGAATGGAAACATTCTGAAGTTTGTGGAAATGTTAACTGAATGTAGGAGAATATAACACAGTAGATCTGGTGGAAGAAAAGAGAAAGAAAGAGCATACGTTTTCTGTGTTTTATTGTTGTAGCATCATCTTTCACATGTACTAGAACAGCCACACAGTCAGATAGGATGCTGGAGATCATTTAGATGGATAACACAAGAGGGCAACTGTAGGTGTGCAAAGTTTCAGACTGATAACTTCAGGAATGGGTGAGCTACAGTACAGTACATGACATTTAGCATGAAGTCACCCAGGTGTCCCACACAAGTTGCCCAAATGTACCCAAGTGGCCGAACATATCAAAAAGCAATTCTAACACACACACACACACACACACACCATTTTTTATATTTTTTTTATATTAGAAAATAAATATTTAAAAAAAAAACAGTACACCCCTTGGAAGTCCTCGTCATAATATTTTGCTGCCTGTGCCATGTCCCATAGCAGTCTCTTTCTGATATAAAGCAGAGGCAAACTGAACAAGTGGTGCATTTCATGCGACACAGAACACAACGACGCCTCCATGCTGTGCCCTTTTGGCCCTGAGGCACAGTCATGCCTGCAGTAATGAACTGTGGTATAGGAACACCACTGGGGGCAGAGGTAGAGCAGGCAGCTTGGCACCGGGGCTCCCAGTCGGAATCGCTATCACTGTGAAAGTTTTATAATGTATGAGCCTTTTATCATCACATAAAATAAACAGATATGTATTGTATAGAGCAGAGGGAACAGTCACAAGGTGAAGTGCTGTTCCATTCAACTCCGGCCATTGTTGTATATATATATACACACACCCAAACAAACCAACACACACACACACACATAAACAAACCACACATTTCATTGCAAAAAAATATATATATATATATTTTTTTATATATAGAATATATATATTTATTTATATTTCATAAAACGGCATTAGCACTTACCCGTCCAGAAGTACGTCCTGTCCTTGCAGAAACAGCTTCTCAGTTCGTTTGAATCATAACACTCCAAGATTCCTCAAACAAAAAATCTGTCTCTCTTTCACTTTTTCACTTTCACTTTGGACTTTGACTTCGCTTTACCTGATCTATTCACCATGATATCTTCAATGAAATCGTTGAAACTACAACTTTCCGCGTTTACCTCAGCTCATTGGCTATCTACCCAGCTAGATTTCAAGAAGATCAGTGGTCATTGGGCAGAACTATAGTCAATCAATGAAGCTTCGCTAAAATTATTGGTGCGTAAGGTAGTCATTTATCGTTGTCTTCAAATCAGCTCACTTCGGTCAATACTCCCAGCAAAAAAAACAATGACGTTTGGCTGTGTTGCAAACATCCAGAGGAATGCACTGAAACCAACCATGACTAGATAAACGATTGTTTACAGGGGGGAATCACGTCGAATGCTCCGTAAAAAAATTGATAGAGATGGAATTCACGGCACAAACGGTTTACAAAATGTTTCGATTTAGGCTATAAAAATGGATTTTATCAAAGAAAACGGTACTTCATTTGATCACTGGGACCCTCAGGAAGAGAAATAAGAGCAAGATATCAGAATGTAAGTCATCATTTTACCTTCCGATGTGAATGTGTAAAAACTGTCATGGCAGAAAATGTTTCTGTTGTTGCTTGCTCTTCTCAAACAAAAGCATGGGATTTGTGCTCTGTAATAGCTATTTTAAATTGGAAAACGTAGTTTGATTACCAAGATTCTAATCTTTTGAAGGGTGTAAGACACTTGCATTTTCAAGAATGCTTAATGTTACATAGTTGTATTTTTAGTTGTCACTCTGAAATTACCCCTGATGTTGGTCCCTGTACGGGGATCGCAGCCATAACAGGTTTTAACTTCTTGTTAATCCAGCCACAGTTTCTGATTTCAAAAAGGCTTTACGGCGAAAGCACACTTTGCGATTATGTTAGGTCAGCGCCTAGCCACAGAAAACCATACAGCCATTGTCCAACCAAGGAGGGGTGTCACAAAAGACAGAAATAGCATTGAAATTAATCACTAACCTTTGATGATCTTCACCGGATGGCACTCCCAGGACTCCATGTTAGACAATAAATGTGTGTTTTGTTTGATAAAGTTAATCTTTATGTCCAAATACCTCCTTTTTGTTCGCGCATTTCGTTCACCAATCCAAATGCACAAGGCGCGAGCACAAAGTCCAGAGGAAAAGTCAAAACAGTTCCATTACAGTTCATCGAAACATGTCAAACGATGTATATAATCAAGCTTTAGGGTGTTTTTTTCATAAATCTTAAAATTCCAACCAGACAATTCCTTTGTCTTTAGAAATGAAAGGGAACGGAGCTCGCGCTCACGGCTGCGCGCGTGACTAAACTAAAGGCTTTCAGCCTGACCACTGGTTCAAACAGCTCTTATTCGCTCCCTCTTCATAGTAGAAGCCTGAAACAACATTCTAAAGACTGTTGACATCTAGTGGAAGCCTTAGGAAGTGCAGTATGACCCCATAGACACAGCATATTGGATAGGCAACTACAAACTTCAGATTTCCCACTTCCTGGTTGGATTTTTGTCAGGTTTTTGCCTGCCATATGAGTTATATTATACTCACAGACATTATTTGAACAGTTTTGGAACCTTAGGAGTGTTTCCTATCCGAATCTACATATTCTAGCTTCTGGGCCTGAGTAGCAGGCAGTTCACTCTGGGCACCTTATTCATCCAAGCTACTCAATACTGCCCCCGTTCCCAAAGAAGTTATGTTGTGTTTAGTCATAGTGACGCAAAATGACTGAAGCTAATGTATAAATACAAACAGAGAAACATGCCCCTGACCCCAAAACATATCTTCTCACCTGCTTTTCGTAAACAACAAACTCACACACATGCATGCTCTCTCCCTCTCTCTCTATCTCACACACACACACAAACAGAGAAATGGGACAATCCCTTACGACCCCTGACAAGACAGGATTTCTCTAATCTCTGCTTTTGGGACTTCCTGTGTAGTGTTCTGAGTTTTTTTGTTTTGTCATGTCATCCCAGGGGTATGCTGGGTAATGACCTTGCCTGTAAACAAACAATCTCTTTAGTGTTAATTAATCTGGCTACAATGAACACCCTATGCTCTCTGGCAATTATAAAAGAAGACACACACACAAAGAGCCCCTTACTCCTGGGCATTGAGCAAACTTCATGAAGCCCTCATTAACTTTAATGAGCAGTAATTATAAAGGGAAACACAGAACACACACAAACACACACACCACAGTAAAAGTAGCACCCTGATTATGTAACCTTTAAGTAGTTAACCTCCCCTCTGTCCAGCAGTAAGGACTCTTAGGAAGGCCAGTAGTTAACCTCGCCTCTGTCCAACAGTAAGGACTCTTAGGAAGGCCAGTGGTTAACCTCCCCTCTGTCCAACAGTAAGGACTCTTAGGAAGGCCAGTAGTTAACCTCGCCTCTGTCCAACAGTAAGGACTCTTAGGAAGGCCAGTGGTTAACCTCCCCTCTGTCCAGCAGTAAGGACTCTTAGGAAGGCCAGTGGTTAACCTCCCCTCTGTCCAGCAGTAAGGACTCTTAGGAAGGCCAGTGGTTAACCTCCCCTCTGTCCAGCAGTAAGGACTCTTAGGAAGGCCAGTGGTTAACCTCCCTCTGTCCAGCAGTAAGGACTCTTAGGAAGGCCAGTAGTTAACCTCCCCTCTGTCCAGCAGTAAGGACTCTTAGGAAGGCCAGTGGTTAACCTCCCCTCTGTCCAACAGTAAGGACTCTTAGGAAGGCCAGTGGTTAACCTCCCCTCTGTCCAACAGTAAGTACTCTTAGGAAGGCTAGTGGTTAACCTCCCCTCTGTCCAACAGTAAGTACTCTTAGGAAGGCTAGTGGTTAACCTCCCCTCTTTCCAACAGTAAGTTCTCTTAGGAAGGCCAGTGGTTAACCTCTCCTCTGTACAACAGTAAGGACTCTGCTGGTGTAACTCTTAGGAAGGGCAGTAGTTATCCTCCCCTCTGTCCAGCAGTAAGGACTCTGCTGGTGTAACTCTTAGGAAGGCCATTGGTGTATGTTGGGTGGGAATGAATGAGAATGGATGAGTAAGTAGATGGATAGATTGGAGTAAGTGTGTCTGAGTGGTGGGCAAGGATGGGAGGTAGAGAAGTGTAGCTTCGGTGGGCAAGGGCCGGAGGTTGGGACAAGCTTGGCTTGGTTGTGGTAAAGTGGGGAGAAAACAAGGAAGGGGAGGTGGAGAGGGATAGGTTTGGTTTGGGAGAGAAGGAAGGATTTAACTACAATAAAATGTAATTGTATTTATTTGTGTGACTTGCAAACCTGCTGTAAAATGAATAAGAGTTCTGGACGGATTAGGAGAGGAATCATTATTATTATTTCTTGTTTGTTATTATATCTCAGAATAAATGGAGAGAGTGGAGAGGGTCTCTATCCAAGGGATTGGGACCGGGTGACTGGGAGGGCATCAGACACTTCTCTGAGGTGTACATGGGGCCTCCACTCATGGGAGGGCATCAGACACTTCTCTGAGGTGTGCATGTGGCCTTCACTCATGGGAGGGCATCAGACACTTCTCTGAGGTGTGCATGGGGCCTCCACTCATGGGAGGGCATCAGACACTTCTCTGAGGTGTGTGTGTGGCCTCGACTCACGGGAGGGCATCAGACACTTCTCTGAGGTGTGTGTGTGGCCTCCACTCATGGGAGGGCATCAGACGCTTCTCTGAGGTGTGTGTGTGGCCTCGACTCACGGGAGGGCATCAGACACTTCTCTGAGGTGTGTGTGTGGCCTTCAGTCATGGGAGGGCATCAGACACTTCTCTGAGGTGTGCATGGGGCCTCCACTCATGGGAGGGCATCAGACACTTCTCTGAGGTGTGTGTGTGGCCTCGACTCACGGGAGGGCATCAGACACTTCTCTGAGGTGTGTGTGTGGCCTCCACTCACGGGAGGGCATCAGACACTTCTCTGAGGTGTGTGTGTGGCCTCCACTCATGGGAGGGCATCAGACACTTCTCTGAGGTGTGCATGTGGCCTCCACTCATCTCACTTCAGTCTCTCGGTGGACCACTCTCCCCAAGTTGACCCCGTAATACAAACTCACCACAATACTTACATTGAAGAAAGAATTCCACGTATATACAATGACATAATCTACAGGCTGGTGGTACATTAGGAGATAAGTTGGATCTTATAAGCCCTAAAAAGGCATAACGCCTCAAAGCACAAATAAGTACTTTGCTTTCTGTTTTCTGATAAAGGTCACATGCTCTATATACACTACATGATCAAAAGTATGTGGACTGCTCGTCGAACATCTCATTCCAAAATCATGGCCATTAATATGGTGTTGGTCCACCCCCCCTTTGCTGCTGTAACAGCCTCCACTCTTCTGGGAAGGCTTTCGGCTAGATGTTGGAACATTGCTGCTATAACAGCCTCCACTCTTCTGGGAAGGCTTTCGGCTAGATGTTGGAACATTGCTGCTATAACAGCCTCCACTCTTCTGGGAAGGCTTTCCGCTAGATGTTGGAACATTGCTGCTATAACAGCCTCCAGTCTTCTAGGAAGGCTTTCCCCTAGATGTTGGAACATTGCTGCTATAACAGCCTCCACTCTTCTGGGAAGGCTTTCCACTAGATGTTGGAAAATTGCTGCTATAACAGCCTCCAGTATTCTAGGAAGGCTTTCCACTAGATGTTGCAACATTGCTGCTATAACAGCCTCCACTATTCTGGGAAGGCTTTCCACTAGATGTTGGAACATTGCTGCTATAACAGCCTCTACTATTCTGGGAAGGCTTTCCACTAGATGTTGGAACATTGCTGCTATAACAGCCTCCAGTCTTCTGGGAAGGCTTTCCACTAGATGTTGGAACATTGCTGCTATAACAGCCTCCAGTATTCTAGGAAGGCTTTCCACTAGATGTTGCAACATTGCTGCTATAACAGCCTCCACTCTTCTGGGAAGGCTTTCCACTAGATGTTGGAAAATTGCTGCTATAACAGCCTCCAGTATTCTAGGAAGGCTTTCCACTAGATGTTGCAACATTGCTGCTATAACAGCCTCCACTATTCTGGGAAGGCTTTCCACTAGATGTTGGAACATTGCTGCTATAACAGCCTCTACTATTCTGGGAAGGCTTTCCACTAGATGTTGGAACATTGCTGCTATAACAGCCTCAGTCTTCTGGGAAGGCTTTCCACTAGATGTTGGAACATTGCTGCTATAACAGCCTCCAGTATTCTGGGAAGGCTTTCCACTAGATGTTGGAACATTGCTGCTATAACAGCCTCCACTCTTCTGGGAAGGCTTTCCACTAGATGTTGGAACATTGCTGCTATAACAGCCTCCACTCTTCTGGGAAGGCTTTCCACTAGATGTTGGAACATTGCTGCTATAACAGCCTCCACTCTTCTGGGAAGGCTTTCCACTAGATGTTGGAACATTGCTGCTATAACAGCCTCCAGTATTCTAGGAAGGCTTTCCACTAGATGTTGGAACATTGCTGAGAGGACTTGCTTCCATTCAGCCACAAGAGCATTAGTGAGGTCGGGCACTGATGTTGGGCGATTAGGCCTAATATTGATATAGCGGATAGTATTGAATACGCTAGAAATGGTTAAAAAAAAAGTCTGTGCATATAATTAAAACAATCTATAGCGCATTAATCAACTAAATTAACTCAGTAGGTTTGGTGCTACTGTCTGTGCACACAGGTTCCGTAGGCTACAGTGCGTGTCAAACTCATTCCACGAAGGGACGAGTGTTTTTTCGCTTCTCTCTTTGACTTGACTGATGAGTTAGTAAAGAACTCACCGTGCCTGGTCTTCACTGAAAGAAAGAAACAAAACCTCACAGACACTAGGCCCTCCATGGAATGAGTGTGATACCGCTGGGCTACAGCCTCAGCTTGGGTCTCCAAATGTTACTCCAGCAAATTAAGAAGCCATAGGCCTAGAATAAAAATGTGGAATAATGACCCAGCTATTTATATTTCACTATGGAAAAGAGGCTGAAATACCTGTCATGTTGACAGTTTGCTGAAATCAAGGTCAGAACACAGCATATCTCTAGACACACTTCTGACGAACCTCAATTTCTGCATCTCCACCCCAAACGAATACCTTGCTCACACGTTTCCCTTAGGAATCTTTCCCTTCCTGCTTCATTTCATGGTCAGAATACGTGGAGAGAAAGGTACATAAAAAAAGAAGTTCAATTTATGTAACTTGGGTCTGAATTCCTCGCTACTTAAAGATGGGGAGTTATGAGAAAGCTGTACAAGAAAGCAAGGTGAACACAGCTGTTGCTAAGAGATGAGAGGTTGGGAAGGAGGTTGGGTGCTACGATTGTGGATTTTACACACTCAGTATGATCTTTGACGGAAAACAATGGGATAAATACCATTTTTTCAAGATGAAACTGTGTTGTCGTCCCCTCCATTCAATCCGAGTCTCTCATTTTAATGTGACTGAGAGTGTGGCTGTGATTGATACATTTCCTTCTCCTTGCTCAGATAAAACTGAGGTCATACTGCCACCTTGTGGATTGCGTCTGTAACAACATGTGGGACTGTACTGAAGGCCCTGCATTGAACTAAACAAAAAGGGGGAATTTGATTGGTAGAAGTTAAAATAAGACAAAGAAAGACGGTGATCTATTTGGTTTAATATCTCCAAATGAATAAAAACAACTTTGCGAGGCAGCTCTGTCTGAGAGGGGAGTTAGAGGGATTGGAGTAGAGAAAGACTATGTCATGAATGAGCTCTGGGGTGTATTCACTAAGAACCAAACGGAAGCAAACAGAACGAAATGGTGAGATACTAAAGGGTCCAATAAAAACTCTTGTTTTCATTGCGAAAATGTTTACGTTGTGAAATGTTTTGCTACTGTGCACTAATGAATACATTACGTTCCACGCTGTTTAACTCCCAGTACATGTTTCTCTCAACGCTGCAGGCGAAATGTAACAAACTTTTATTTTGATGACAACTGTGGGTGGACTGGAGCTCCGACGTTACGTAAAATGATCTTTTAAGCTGCTGATTTCAGCAACAAAAGAAAAGCCTGAAAGTACAGAATAGTGTAGTTTTGTGGTAAAAAATGGAGTTGAGGTTATTTGGCTGCATAACTGGGTCATTTATGCTTACATACACAAATGGTGAATCAATGATTTATATATACACTAAATCACTGATAGGGGGCGCTGTGTTGAAGCCACCATGCCTCTATCTTGGCACAAGATCCAAGAAATGCTTAAATACATGTAATTGTCCTTGAAACATTTAATTGAAATACTGTAGAATTCCATTCATTTCTATGGAGGACTGCTTCTTCTAAAGGTGTTCAGATATTGCCGACTGGCGGCTTCGAAGCCTCTTGTTGACACGCACAGCCTCAACAATCCAGAGTTTATATACATCATTGGTGTAAACACACCATTGTTTGGTTGTCCTCCTAGCTAACTTACAAGCTAATCAGCCTCATGGCTAGCTCTGGGCCATTGGCCTTCGTTGGATACGCATTTCATAGAGCTGATACAATGCATTTCATAGAGCTGATACATTTCATAGAGCTGATACATTTCATAGAGCTGATACATTTCATAGAGCTGATACATTTCATAGAGCTGATACATTTCATAGAGCTGATACATTTCATAGAGCTGATACATTTCATAGAGCTGATACATTTCATAGAGCTGATACATTTCATAGAGCTGATACATTTCATAGAGCTGATACATTTCATAGAGCTGATACATTTCATAGAGCTGATACATTTCATAGAGCTGATACAATGCATTTCATAGAGCTGATACATTTCATAGAGCTGATACAATGCATTTCATAGAGCTGATACAATGCATTTCATAGAGCTGATACATTTCATAGAGCTGTTACAATGCATTTTATAGAGCTGATACATTTCATAGAGCTGATACATTTCATAGAGCTGATACATTTCATAGAGCTGATACATTTCATAGAGCTGATACATTTCATAGAGCTGATACAATGCATTTCATAGAGCTGATACATTTCATAGAGCTGATACATTGCATTTCATAGAGCTGTTACAATGCATTTCATAGAGCTGATACATTTCATAGAGCTGATACATTTCATAGAGCTGATACATTTCATAGAGCTGATACATTTTATAGAGCTGATACATTTTATAGAGCTGATACATTTCATAGAGCTGATACATTTTATAGAGCTGATACATTTCATAGAGCTGATACATTTTATAGAGCTGATACATTTTATAGAGCTGATACATTTCATAGAGCTGATACATTTTATAGAGCTGATACATTTCATAGAGCTGTTACAATGCATTTCATAGAGCTGATACATTTCATAGAGCTGATACATTTCATAGAGCTGATACATTTCATAGAGCTGATACATTTCATAGAGCTGATACATTTCATAGAGCTGATACATTTCATAGAGCTGATACATTTCATAGAGCTGATACATTTCATAGAGCTGATACAACACATGCGCATTGTCCAACGCTAGTCCGGCGATCATCAAAGTGCTCAAAGGTCATTTCTTTCAAATTGTGGATCAACGACCGCTTGCGCACACAGAGAGAGAAGTTTGTTGGCATTCTGGCAACATCTATACTTTGATGAGTAAACAAAATGATCCTGAAGCCATTCACTAAATCCAAAAGCATTTTTTTCTACCTTTATTTAACTATGCACGTCAGTTAAGAACAAATTGTTATTTACAATGACGGCCTACTCCGGCCAAACCTGGATGACGCTGGGCCAATTGTGCGCCTCCCAATCACAGCCGGATGTGATACAGCCTGGATTCAAACCAGGGACTGTATTGATGCCTCATGCACTGAAATGCGGTGTCTTAGACTTCTGCACCACTCGGTTAGTAAGCTAGATAACTTAACATCACAATCAACTGCACAGCCTAAAAATGACCTCCATTAACATCAGGGAACAGAAGTCATACAAATCATTCAAATACATTATAATGATCTACTTTTTTGAAAGCAGTAGCTACTTGGAATTTGAATCCTTGAATTGAATACCTTGAGCCGCTGAACATTCACATTCATGTTACCCCCCCGTGGATTTCATAACATAGGGGACGTCTTTACAGAACGGACAGGGCAGGTGGAGGCTTACTTTGGACACATTGTTTCCGAGGCACCGTGGCGTCAAAGACAGTACAGGATGTTAAGAAACTTTGTGGTAGCAAACAGTGCCTTCTAATACTATTTATACCTCTTGACTTATTCCACATGTTGTTCTGTTACAGCCTGAATAAAACATTTATTAAATCAATGTTTTTTCTCTCACCATCTACATTACATCTACATCCATTACCCAATCACATCCCCTTTCCCTTGGTTTAAAAACCAATTCAGTTGTTTACTCTGGAGCTCCATCTCTCTGTCAATCTCTCGGTAGTTCTCTGGTTTTGTTTTTGCAAATACATGTCACTTTGTCCCCACCTGTGAGTTTTGTTATTTTGTTATGGTGTTTGTTTGATGGTGGGAAAAGGGGGGAACCAAGATAAGTCACCCATGGCGACTACTTTGTCTAAGAACTCTAGGTAGAACTGGGCGGACGACCCACTGTATTTTTGGTTAGTTAGCTGGATTGAAGTAGGCTAGTCTACACCCCCCCCCTTTACCAAATAAACCCTGAGTGTTTGAAGGTAATTTAGTTGCCTGTGGGTGTTTTTCATTCTCATTGTTACTTTGTCACTATTATACATTGCATGAGTTATGTTACGGTTCTCGTTAACACCCCCCCCTAAACTGCCGGGCCAAAGGGATTCTTAACAATGACAAAAAGTGACATTATTTTTGGACATTTATTGAAGATTTCATACAGACATATCTAATTTACATTAGTATTCACACTCCTGAGTCAATATATGTTAGAATCCCCTATGGCAGCGATTACAGCAGTGAGTCTTTCTGGGTAAGTCTCTAAGAGCTTTGCACACCTGAATTGTACAATATTTGCACGTTCTTTTTAAAGTTCTTCAAGCTCTGTCAAGTTGGTTGTTGAACATTGCTGGACAGCCATTTCCAAGTCTTGCCATATATTTTCAAAGTAATTTAAGTCAACTGTAACTAGGCCACTCAGTAACATTCAATGTTATCATTGTAAGCAACTCCAGTGTATATTTAGCCTTTTATTTTAGATTATTGTTGTGCTGAAAGTTGAATTTGTCACTCAGTGTCTGTTGGAAAGCAGACTGAACAAGGTTTTCCTCAAGGGTTATGCATGTTCTTACAGTAGCTCTATTCCATGTATTTTTATCCTAAAAAAACTCCCTATTCCTTGCCAATGACCAGCATACCCATAACATGATCCAGCACCACCATGCTTGAAAATATGAAGTGGTACAAAGTGATGTGTGGGATTTGCCCCAAACACGTTGTATTCAGGACATAAAGTGAATTTCTTTGCCAATTTCTTTGCAGTTTTACTGTGTTTCCTTATTGCAAAAAGGATGTATGTTTTGGAATATTTTTCTTCTGTACAGGCTTCCTCCTTTTAACTCTGTCATTTAGGTTAGTATGGTGGAGTAACTACAGTGTTTTCTCCTGACAGAGCCATTAAACTATATAACTGTTTTAGTCACAATTGGCCTTATGGTAAAATCCCTGAATGGTTTCCTTCCTCTCCGGCAACTGAGTTAGGAAGGACTCCTGCATCTTTGCAGTGACTGGGTGTCTTGATACACCATCCAAAGAGTAATAACTTCACCAAGCTCAAATGGATATTCAATGTCTGCTTTTTTTCTACCCATTTCTACCAATAGGTGCCCTTTGTGAGGCTTTGGAAAACCTATCTGGTCTTTGTGGTTGAATCAATGTTTGAAATTTACAGCTCGACTGAGGGACCTTACAGATAATTGTGTGTGTGTTACAGAGATGACGTGGTTGTTCAGAAATCATGTGAAACACTATTATTGCACACAGTCAATGCAACTTGTTAAGCACATTTTTACTCCTGAACTTATTTAGGCTTGTCATAACAAAGGGGTTGAATACTTAGACTCAATACATTTCAGCTTTTAATTTCTAAAAACACATTTCCACTTTGACATTAAGGGAAATTATGAATAGGTCAGTGACACAAAATGTACATTTTTATCAATTTTAAATTCTGGCTCTAACACACCTAACAAAATGTGGAAAAAGTATAGGGGCGTGAATACATTCTGAGGGCACTGCAATTTGCCAGAATAGTAACTTGTAACAAAGGCAAACTAGGCTAAATAAGAATTATTGTACTCTAGCCACTGTACTCAAATACTTGTTTATAATACATAGAAAAAGTACCAAATAAATGTATGAAACTGGTTGCTGAAACAGTTGCATCTTCCAAGGGAGCCTATGCAGGATGCATATTTCACCCAACTGAATATAGGCTTCCCCAGGGCACCCTCTGAGAGATCTGTTCATTAAAGTATGCTAATCATTTCCTCTCGTTGTGCATGGGCACCATCTTGAGGATTCAGCCCATATACAACCTCTAGCCTCACGGGACACATTGTGCTGCTCTGTGTCCTTTCTGTTTCATTATTGGCTGACTGAGACAGTAAACAACAGAGAAATAGAAGGTTTTGAAAATTAGAATTAGAACCAATAGAATATCCCTCATTCTCACGGGGACTGACTGGTCTTTCTATACCCAGACATTGATACCTTGTGTCCGTTAATATTGTTTACAATGTGTTCTGTTAGGCCTATACGTATACATTAGGTTAAGTACAGTGCATTCGGAAAGTATTCAGACCCCTTGACTGTTTCCACATTTTGTTACGTTACAGCCTTATTCTAAAATGAATTAAATTATTTGTCCCACCTCATCAATCTACACACAATACAACATAATAACAAAGAGAACAGGTTTTTTAGAAATGTAGAAAATGTATTACAAAAAAATCAGAAATACCTTATTTACATAACTATTCAGATGTTTCTACAACTGTGCTAAATTCAGTTGATTGGACATGATTGGACATGAAGCCAAAAGTGCTTCAACAAAGTTTTGAGTGAAGGGTTTTAATACTTACAGTATGTAAATATAGTAGTTCAGTTTTTTATTTGTAAAAATGTGCAAACATTTCTCAAAACCTGTTTTTGCTTTGTCATTATGGGGTATTGTGTGTAGAACCCCAATCCCCTGAGTTGGGGTTATCTAATATTTATGTAGAGAGGTGAGGAGGAAGGAGCAGTATGAATGGTCAACAATCAGCATCTTTTATGAAGCAAAGTGATCAAAATGCTCATATAGCAGTTTAGAACTGACATCTGGATGAGTAGCTGACTGGCTGTTTCTCTCTCACACACACACACACACACACACACACTGGTTGGGCTGCCTGCAGGCTCTTTACAAGAAGCTAGTGATTGAACTAGTTTTTAAGAAATGCTGATGTGTTGTATTTTGTGAGGATGTTCCGTTTACGTTGCAGTTAAATTATTTTCTTATTTTTACAGTAATAAACTATTACAATGGATTTCACCTCATATACTTGTTTTACCCAAATTGCAGGGAGAAGGTATGGTTTTTTAATAGGATGAAATAATTGGTCCCATTAGAACCACCATTGACCAAAACATTGTTTTATTTAAAGCACGGTTTTTAATTAGATTAGAGAATAGAAATGTGCCTTACTTTAGGTATAAACAAAATCGGACTCAACTCTGCTCTGGAATGGCATTGTTCTTGTCTTACTCAGAGTTCTGGAATTCTGTTGTTGCAGAGTTCTATAAATCAAATCTAATCTAATTGTATTGGTCACATACACATGGTTAGCAGATGTTAATGCGAGTGTAGTGAAATGCTTGTGCTTCTAGTTCCGACAATGCAGTAATAACCAACAAGTAATCTAACCTAACAATTTCACAACTACTACCTAATACACACCCACAAGTGTAAAGGGAAAAATAATATGTACATAAAGATATATGAATGAGTGATGGTACAGAGCGGCATAGGCAAGATACAGTAGATGGTACCGAGTACAGTATATACATATGAGATGAGTAATGTAGGGTATGTAAACATTATATTAAGTGGCATTGTTTAAAGTGGCTAGTGATACATTTTCTACATCAATTTCCATCCATTTCCATTATTGAAGTGAGCTGTAGTTGAGTCAGTATGTTGGCAACAGCCACTCAACATTAGTGGTGGCTGTTTAACAGTCTGATGGCCTTAAGATAGAAGCTGTTTTTCAGTCTCTCGGTCCCTGCTTTGATGCACCTGTACTGACCTCGCCTTCTGGATGATAGCGGGGTGAACAGGCAGTGGCTCGGGTGGATGTTGTCCTTGATGATCTTTGTGGCCTTCCTCTGACATAGGGTGGTGTAGGTGTCCTGGAGGGCAGGTAGTTTGCCCCCGGTGATGCGTTGTGCAGACCTCACTACCCTCTGGAGAGCCTTGCGGTTGTGGGCGGAGCAGTTGCCGTACCAGGCGGTGATACAGCCCAACAGGATGCTCTCGATTGTGCATCTGTAGAAGTTTGTGAGTGCTTTTGGTGCCAAGCTGAATTTCTTCAGCCTCCTGAGGTTGAAGAGGCGCTGCTGAGCCTTTTTCACAATGCTGTCTGTGTGGGTGGACCAATTCAGTTTGTCCGTGATGTGTATGCAGAGGAACTTAAAACTTACTACCCTCTCCACTACTGTCCCGTCGACGTGGATAGGGGGGTGCTCCCTCTGCTGTTTCCTGAAGTCCACGATCATCTCCTTTGTTTTGTTGACATTGAGTGTGAGGTTATTTTCCTGACACCACACTCCGAGGGCCCACACCTCCTCCCTGTAGGACGTCTCGTCGTTGTTGGTAATCAAGCCTACCACTATAGTGTCATCCGCAAACTTGATGATTGAGTTGGAGGCGTGCATGGCCACGCAGTCTTGGGTCAACAGGAAGTACAGGTGAGGGCTCAGAACGCACCGTTGTGTGGCCCCATTGTTGAGGATCAGCGGGGTGGAGATGTTGTTACCTACCCTCACCACCTGGGGGCGGCCCTTCAGGAAGTCCAGTACCCAGTTCGACAGGGCGGGGTCGAGACCCAGGGTCTCGAGCTTGATGACGAGTTTGGAGGGTACTATGGTGTTAAATGCTGAACTGTAGTCGATGAACAGCATTCTCACATAGGTATTCCTCTTGCCCAGATGGGTTTATTATACACCCTGGCCCAAAGACACAGGTGAGGCAGCACAAAGCACAACCACAGTATCATGAACTGGATTAAACAAAACAAACAAACCTAGGTTTGAAACAAACCTAGCACAAGCCAGCCTATAGCGTAACACCGTACACAAAGAACAACAAAGAACAATTCCACATACAGACATGGGGGAAACAGAGGGTAATATACATTTAGTCTGATGAGGGAATGTGAACCAGGTGTGCGGAAAAACAAGACAAAACAAATGGAAAATGAAAGGTGGAGGGGCGATGGCTAGAAGACCAGTGACTTCGACTGCCGAACGCCGCCTGAACAAGGAGAGGGACCGACTTCAGCGGAAGTCGTGACAACAGAGACAGAATTCAGAACCTGGGCTGTTCTTACAGTGTTCTCCCTGTACACCAAGTCAGAACTGTAGATTAAATAAAGGGGGCATATAAGCAGACAATGAATGTTCTTACAAAATTCAATGATTACATTTCTCTAAAACAGTTATAGGCTACATGTGCACCACCAAGTCAGAACACTAGGCGAAATTAATAGGGGAAAATTTACCAAATTATTAGGGTGAGGCACATAGGCTACTGAAAGTTTAATACACAACATACACTTAGTATTACTTTCTTAGCTACAGTATACATACAGTTGAAGTCGGAAGTTTACATACACCCCAGCCAAATACATTTAAACTCAGTTTTTCACAATTCCTGACATTTAATCCTAGTAAAAATGCTCTGTCTTAGGTCAGTTAGGATCACCACGTTTTATTAAGAATGTGAAATGTCAGAATAATAGTCAACAAAATGATTTATTTCAGCTTTTATTTCTTTCATCACATTCCTTAAACCTTAAACCTTAAAACCAGATTTGGCACCACACATCCACTCCCACTGAATAGCAGGCTAGTTATTGTTTTGCAATGCTTGCATTTAGCCACTGATTCCTTCCAAACCATTCATTGTTGAATTTGCGATTTCCAACTTGTTGTGTAATGTTTATGTCCTCTGGCCGATGAGCACAGATACGTTTTATCTGTCATTTCTCTTCATTATTTCTCTTCATATGACAAGGATTAAAAAGGATTTGCCAGTAGATTGTAGATTTGATTAACGATGATGACTGGTAGCTAAGATTTTGAAAGTATGATGTTGACATGATCAGTCCAGTGAAAGCTAGTGTAGATATGACGTGATTTGACGTCATTTTATCTGTGGCCAATTACCTTGAGCCTTCTTGGATGGGCACTTCTAATGTAACTCTAATTCAGTACCCAAGGGGCTTGAATTTTCAAGCTCTACCCTTTAGATTTGGCAGTGACACATTGTCCCCATGAGTGACAGTATACTGAGCCAATCACGGCGTAACTAGAGAACATTACCAACCGCTATGCTCAATATTTTTCGCTGGCTGCCCCACCACCACAGAAAGCACTGAGCTAGTGTCACGTTCTGACCTTTATTTCCTTTGTTTTGTATTTATTTAGTATGGTCAGGGCGTGAGTTGGGGTGGGCAGTCTGTTTGTTTTTCTATGATTTGGGGATTTGTATGTTTCGGCCTAGTATGGTTCTCAATCAGAGGCAGGTGTCATTAGTTGTCTCTGATTGAGAATCATACTTAGGTAGCCTGGGTTGCACTGTTTGTTTGTGGGTGATTGTCTATGTTGATTGCTTGTGTCAGCACAGTTCTCATTAGCTTCACGGTGGTTATATCGTTTATTGTTTTTGTATAGTGTGTTTCAGTGTTTTCTTTATTAAAATTCACTATGAACACATACCACGCCGCATTTTGGTCCTCCCATCCTTCTCGCCTCTCCTCTTCAGATGAAGAGCAGGACGGCCATGACAGCTAGGCTGAAACACCTGCATTTAGGAGCTGCCTTACTCAAGAAAGCAAAAAAGAGACCATGTTTTTATGGAGGGTCTATTAAGTCAATAATAAAACTTTTTATTTTACATTGTTTGCAAACTGATATGAGACACGTATTAATTCTAAAATAACATGCAAAACAGGCAACCCCCTCCCTGAATGACAGGCCGCCACTACGTGGAGTGTGGTTACATGCCAAAGGAAACATATTCTGTGACGATTCTATACTCCTAAAATGAGCTTGTTTCTAACCCTGCAGTTTGAGCCAAGGCTTGTAATTCACATGATGATGATGGTAATAATAATAATAATACACGTTATTTCTTTACAACGTATTGCAGTCTGGCATGCTTTAAAGATCAGAACTTAAAGAAAGTAAAACATTACAGAGATACAGTATGTGTTTGATTTTCTGCTTTATTACTAGAAGATGTTGGGAATATTCAGTCGGTTATAGAGCCTACCATGCCCATTTCAAGGGATTACATTTGGTTGATGACATAGGATTAGGATGAGCAAATGTGTTGTTATTTCAGAATGTGTAGGAAAGCTGAAAAGGAAATGCAAATCATTGACACTCATTTCTGTGATACCTCTGTGTTTAACAAGGGGGAGTGCGTGTGGATGGGCCTTCTTCATCAGATGGACAACCATGACACAATCATGACAATCAATGAAAATGTTGAGAATAAACTGGAAGATAGATTAAAAACGTTGCTCACTCATTATAAACTCAAATTTAAGCAATGACACGCCAAGTGCATGTCCCCCCCATTTCAACCCCTTGATATGGACAGCCCAATACATTTGATTTGATGGTGACTTCACGCACGTAGCAACCTACTGTATGTAGCAACCTATGCGTAAAGATCAATCGTTAACTACTTGAACTTTAATTCTCCTGAACATGGTGAGCACTTTGCTCTTGATCTCTTTAGTTTTCAGAGAGTAGACGATGGGGTTGAGACAGGGCGGGATGCACGAGGCCAGCGACAGGCTCAGTACGCGCAGGTCAGGGTCTGGTTTGATGCGCGCTAATAACCCAACCATGAAAATAATCAGAAACGGAAAGAAGAATACTGCCACTAGAATGAGGTGCTCAGTGCAGGTGGCCAGCGCTTTCACACGACTCTCAACGCTTTTCATCCTGAACACAGCGATTAGAATACTCATGTATGACAGAATGATGAAGGACAGTGGGCCGAGGAGGATAGCCAGGCTCAGAACTGAAGCCACAGCCCATTGCAGGGTGTTGTCGTTACATGCCAGCCGAAACACTGGTGCGTAATCACAGAAATAGCTGTAGACGTTAACGGAATCGCAGTAGGACAGCCTGGTCATAATGGCTGTGCTGAATATCGGTATACCAAGACAGAAGCACCAGATGACACCAAGAATACACGACATACTCGTCATGGTGTTGATGGAGCCGTGCCTCAGAGGGAAACATATGGCGATCATACGGTCATAGGCGAGCACGGCGATGGAGAACGATTCCATACATATGAAGGAATAATACACATACATCTGTACCATACACAGATTAAACGGCACAAAATTGTTTTTAGCAAGAAACGCCTTTAGCATAGCGGGAATAATGCAAGTATTCAGCACCAGATCAACCACCGCAAGGTTACCAACCGCGATATACTTGGGATTGTGGAGGCGAAGGTCCACGGATATTATATAGATCACACATGTGTTGAACACGACCGACACCACGTAAACGAAAGCGAGGAAGATGAAGTAGAGGTTGGCAAAGGGCAGGGAGGTGAAGCCGATGATGTAGAACCCTGGAGGATGGATTAGAACGGAGGAGTCGTTCCATTGCAACCTGCGAAGGAATGTCATGGCTGAGCTGGTTCCGCACACCTGCGCTCCAGGCAAACACAAACGCTTGCTCCGTTGATGCGTAAAACCTAAAAGGAGAGAGGCAGAGAGAGAGAGAGAGATTTAACAATATGTGGATCATACGGACCCTATGAAAAACAAAACAACTAGATACATCCTGCATTCTTATTTAAACTTTTTTTCATATTTAACCTTTATTTAACTAGGCAAGTCAGTTATGAACAAATTATTATTTACAATGATGGCCTGGGAACAGTGGGTTAACTGCCTTGTTCAGGGGCAGAACAACAGCTTTTTACCTTGTCAGCTCATGAATTTGATCAAGCAACCTTTTGGTTACTTGCACAATGCTCTAAACACTAGGCTACCAGCACCAACACTACAAACACAAATGAATAGGCCTATTATTCTCTATAGCCCAAGCCTTCCATACAGCCCAGGCTTATTTACTGTCCTGTTCCATATAGCATATCCCTATATATTGTGGAATATTCTTATTCTACTCTAAAGCCTAGGCATATGCAATGTGGAATAGTCCTATTCTACTGTAAAGCCTATGCCAATTTAATGTGGAATAGTCCTATTCTACTATAAAGCCTCTGCCTATTTAATGTGGAATATTCCTATTCTATTGCCCAGGCCTACTTACTGGGCACAGTGATATGATTCACAGCTGACTGGAGTTGATGGCCCAGGTAGGTCTGTTGGCTGTGTTCCACCACAGGTTCAGGTGGGAGAGTTGATGGTCCGGGTCTCTGTGCTAGCTGTGTTCCACCACAGGTTCAGGTAGTAGAGTTGATGGTCAGGGTCGGTCTGTTGGCTGTGTTCCACCACAGGTTCAGGTGGGAGAGTTGATGGTCCGGGTCTCTGTGCTAGCTGTGTTCCACCACAGGTTCAGGTAGTAGAGTTGATGGTCTGGGTCTGTCTATTGGCTGTGTTCCACCACAGGTTCAGGTGGTGTGAGAGATTATCCCTCTATCTCTCTGACTCTCTGTCCCTGAATCCTGCAGTAACACCAACAGCTGTATCTCTGCTCCTCTGTCCACTATACGTATATAAGCCCCCAACTGTCCCCAAGAGATGTCATTAAAATGGCTAATCAACTCTCCAAGTATTGGAAGTTATTATCTTATGTGAGAGTTTACTTTAACTGATCCTTGGAGAATTCAACATAATGGAGTTATTAGCTACATGTATGTCTTCAAAAACAACCAACGCATAACAAACCCACTTAATTAAGCTAAATATCAAGGCCTATTTATCAGTTTTTGGTCATTAGATAGAAAGTGAAGCCCAACATAGAGCATCTTGTGGTAAGGGATTTAACTAGTTGTTTTTCTGCTGTTCTCCTGTTGATTAGCTTGGTTGTCTTTCCCAATCATTGTAGGCCAAGTAGCCATAGAAAGGTTAAACAAATCTTATCAAACTAGATTTCTATGTGTTTAAACCAACAGCACAAATAGGCCTACAGAGCGCCGCGGCTCTGCTTGTCAGAGACCAGCTCAGTTTATGAGACTGACACATACAGTGCCCTCCCTAGTTATTGGCACAGTGAAGCATTTTTCATTATTTTGGCTCTATTATGCTCCAAAAATTAAGATTTGAAATCAAACATTGACTATGAGATTGAAGTACAGACTGTCATCTTTAATTTCATCCACATTGAACCATTTAGAAATTACAGCACTGATATGAGTACATGACATGCTGAAGGGCCGTGTCCTATGATATGATGACATGTTACAGTGTCTCTACCTCGGTTACGTTTTAGTCTGTGTGTGTGTGTTTTGTCTGTGTGTGTGTGTGTAACTGTTTGAAGCACACACACACACACACACACACACACACACACACACACACACACACACACACACACACACACACACACAACCCCTTACTCCTGGGCATTGAGCTCACTTTATGAAGTACTCATTTACTTTAATGAGCAGTAATTATAAAAGGGAAACACAGAACACACACAAACACACACACACACCACAGAAACAGTAGCACCCTGATGATGTAACCCTTAGGAAGGGCAGTGGTTACCTCCCCTCTGTCCAGCAGTAAGAACACTGCTTGTGTAACCCTACAGGAGGTACCGGTACAGAGCCAATGTGGAGGCTATATACAGGAGGTACCGGTACAGAGCCAATGTGGAGGCTATATACAGGGATACCGGTACAGAGCCAATGTAGAGGCTATATACAGGGGTACCGGTACAGAGCCAATGTGGAGGATATATACAGGGGGTACCGGTACAGAGCCAATGTGGAGGCTATATACAGGGGTACCGGTACAGAGCCACTGTGGAGGCTATATACAGGGGTGGTACAGAGCCAATGTGGAGGCTACATACAGGGGTACCGGTACAGAGCCAATGTGGAGGCTATATACAGGAGGTGGTACAGAGCCAATGTGGAGGCTATATACAGGAGGTACCAGTACAGAGCCAATGTGGAGGCTACAGGATACCGGTACAGAGGTGGAGGCTATATACAGGGGGTACCAGCCAATGTGGAGGCTATATACAGGAGATACCGGTACAGAGCCAATGTGGAGGCTATGTACAGGGGTACCGGTACAGAGTCAATGTGGAGGCTATATACAGGAGGTACCGGTACAGAGCCAATGTGGAGGCTATATACAGGGGTACCGGTACAGAGCCACTGTGGAGGCTATATACAGGGGTACCGGTACAGAGCCAATGTGGAGGCTACATACAGGGGTACCGGTACAGAGCCAATGTGGAGGCTATATACAGGAGGTACCGGTACAGAGCCAATGTGGAGGCTATATACAGGAGGTACCAGTACAGAGCCAATGTGGAGGCTATATACAGGAGGTACCGGTACAGAGTCAATGTGGAGGCTATATACAGGGGGTACCAGTACAGAGCCAATGTGGAGGCTACATACAGGAGGTACCGGTACAGAGCCAATGTGGAGGCTATATACAGGAGGTACCGGTACAGAGCCAATGTGGAGGTTATATACAGGAGGTACCGGTACAGAGCCAATGTGGAGGTTATATACAGGGGTACCGGTACAGAGCCAATGTGGAGGCTATATACAGGGGTACCGGTACAGAGCCAATGTGGAGGCTATATACAGGGGTACCGGTACAGAGCCAATGTGGAGGCTACATACAGGGGTACCGGTACAGAGCCAATGTGGAGGCTATATACAGGGGGTACCGGTACAGAGTCAATGTGCGGAGGCACCAGTGTCGAGGTAATTGGTCATGACTCACATCAACATCATTATCCCAGAAACCCTAGACCCACTCAATGTGCATACCGCCCCAACAGATCCATAGATGACGCAATCTCTATTGCACTCCAAATTGCCCTTTCACACCTGGACAAAAGGGTCACCTATGTGAGAATGCTATTCATTGACTACAGCTCAGCGTTCAACACCATAGTGCCCACAAAGCTCATCACTAATCTCTGGACCCTGGGACTAAACATCTCCCTCTGCAACTGGATCCTGGACTTCCTGACGGGCCACCAATAGGTGGTAAGGGTAGGTAACAATACACCCGCCATGCTGATCCTCAACACAGTGGCCCCTCGGGTGCATGCTCAGTCCTTTCCTGTACTCCCTGTTCACTCATGACTGCACGGTCAGGCACAACTCCAACACCATCATTAAGTTTGCTGATAACACATCAGTGGTAGGCCTGATTACCGACAACAACGAGACAGCCTATAGGGAGGAGATCAGAGACACGGCCATGTGGTGCCAGGCCAACAACCTCTCCCTCAACGTGATCAAGAGAAAGGAGATGATTGTGGACTCCAGGAAAAGGAGGACCGAGCACGCCCCCATTCTCATCAACGGGGATGCAGTGGAGCAGGATTCGAGCTTCAAGTTCCTTGGTGTCCACATCACCAACAAACTAACATGGTCCAAGCACACCAAGACAGTCGTGAAGAGGGCACAACAAAACCTATTCCCCCTCAAGAGACTGAAAATATTTGGCATTGGTCCTCAAATCCTCAAAAGGTTCTACAGCTGCACCATCGAGAGCATCCTGACTGGTTGCATCACTCCCAGGTATGGCAACTGCTCGGCCTTCGACCGCAAGGCACTACAAAGGGTAGTGTGTATGGCCCAGTACATCACTGGGGCCAAGCTTCCAGCCATCCAGGACCTCTATGCCAGGCGGTGTCAGAGGAAGGCCCTAGAAATGGTCAAAGACTCCAGCCACCCTAGTTATAGACTGTTCTCTCTGCTACCGCACGGCAAGCGGTAGCAGAGCGCCAAGTCTAGGTCCAAAAGGCTTCTAAACAGCTTCTACCCCCAAGCCATAAGACTCCTGAACACCTAATCAAATGGCTACCCAGACTATTTGCTTTGCCCACCAGCTGCAGAGGGAGGTGTTTAGTTCCAGAGTCCTTAGCATAGTGATGAGCTTTGAGTGCACTATGGTATTGAATGCTGAGCTGTAGTCAATGAATAAATAGCATTCTCGCATAGGGTGAACAGGGAGTACAGGAGGGGACTGAGCACGCATCCCTGGGGAGCTTCCGTGTTGAGGATCCGCATGGCAGATGTGTTGCTACCTACCCTCACCACCTGGGGGCGGCCCGTCAGGAAGTCCAGGATCCAGTTGCAGAGGGAAGTGTTTAGTCCCAGGCTCCTTAGCTTAGTGATGCGCTTTGAGGATACTATGGTGTTGAACGCTGAGCCTGTAGTCAATGAATAGCATTCTCACATAGGTGCTACCGATCCCTTTTTCTTTTTCTGGTTGTTTTGTCTGTGTTCCTTTTCACACCTGGTTTCAGTTGCTTTGATTCCTGTGGGTATATAGGGCACCTGTTACCTGCCGTAATTCGTGCAGGATTAGACTTGTGTGCATTGCGCTCGATTGTATTTGATGTTTGTTGTTTTTTCGCTATTACGCACGTGTATGTAAAGTGTCGGAACTGTGTTTGTTCCTCCGTGCGTTTGCACGAGTTTCTGATTAATCGAGAGCGTAGTTTTGGGGTTATGGTCTGTGCCGTTTTTTGTATTGCTGGACTATATTATTAAACACGCTTCTCAGACATCCCTGCTCTCTCCTGCGCCTGACTCCTACACCTCTCACCAAGACGCATGTTATCACACTCAGCCTGTCATCAACAGTAACAGCCTCAGCCTGTCATCAACAGTAACAACCTCATCCTGTCAAACAGCCTCAGCCTGTCATCAACAGTAACAACCTCATCCTGTCATCAACAGTAACAGCCTCAGCCTGTCATCAACAGTAACAGCCTCAGCCTGTCATCAACAGTAATTCATATTTTCTGTATCCCTTCTTTTCTTCATCTTCCCCCTCGTTTCCTCCTTTTTTCTGCTGGCCTAAGCCTAAATCCTGCTCCTGTGACCTTTAGAAAATCACTCAGCTGGAGAAAGCCATTTACTTGGAGAGAAGGAGGGAGGGATAGAGGGAGAGAGTGGGGAAAGATTGAGAGGGAGGGAGCGGGGAGAGGAACAGACAGAGAGAGAGAGAGGGAGAGGGAGGGAGAGAGAGAGGGAGGGAGCGTGGGAGAGGAACAGACGGAGAGAGAGAGAGGGAGAGACAGGGATGTCTGTACTGAGAGAGAGACGAAGAGAAGTGCATGTGTCATCAAGCTGGCAAATGGGCCAGACACCACCAGGACCATTACTTGAAGAGTGTTTTGAAATGTAAGCACAGATGTCCTTGTCATTAAAGGCTGTGGGGCTGATTTCAACTGGCACAGGGTCTCCAATGAGGCGAACAGACACACACAGCTCAGCTAAAACACACAATATGACACCAATCACTCTCTTTTTTTCTCTCCCGGTCTCTCTCTCCCGGTCTCTCTCTCTCTCTCTCTCTCTCTGTCTCTCTCTCTGTCTCTCTCTCTCTCTCTCTTTTACTCTCTCTCTCTCTCTCTCTCACTCTCTCTCTCCCTCCCCCCTTTCTTTGTCTCTCTATGTCTCTTAAAACCTCTGACTCCCCATCCCGCATGAGGGAGCGTAATCATCGCCTGACACTAATTAGCATAACGCAACGGACATAAATATTCCTAGAAAATATTCCTATTCGTGAAAATCACAAATGAAATATATTGAGACACAGCTTAGCCTTTTGTTAATCACCCTGTCATCTCAGATTTTCAAAATATGCTTTACAGCCAAAGCTAGACAAGCATTTCTGTAAGTTTATCGATAGCCTAGCATAGCATTTTGTCCAGCTAGCAGCAGGTAACTTGGTCACGGAAATCAGAAAAGCAATCAACTTAAATCGTTTACCTTTGATGAGCTTCGGATGTTTTCACTCACGAGACTCCCAGTTAGATAGCAAATGTTCCTTTTTTCCAAAAATATAATTTTTGTAGGCGAAATAGCTCCGTTTGTTCTTCATGTTTGGCTGAGAAATCACCCGGAAATTGCAGTCACGAAAACTGCGAAAAATATTCCAAATTAGCTCCATAATATCGACAGAAACATGGCAAACATTGTTTATAATCAATCCTCAAGGTGTTTTTCAAATATCTATTCGATAATATATCCATCGGGACAATTCGTTTTTCAGTAGGACCGATTGGAGTAATGGCTACCTCTGTATTTTCTGCAAGAATCTCTCTGGGATCATCAGGTGACCACTTGCGCAATGTAGCCTCTTACGGGTATTCTTCAACATTAATGCGTAAACTACGTCACAATGCTGTAGACACCTTGGGGAATACGGAGAAAGAGAGGAGACTCCAATATGGCGTCGCTGTGAGAGGGAGTGTTTTCGCGCTCTTCAAAGCAATATTGAGTGTTAGGTGGTTAACAGTCAAATATTGGCTATTAATATTGAAAGAAACTATAACTTTTTTATAGACATGGGATAAGTTTAGAGTTAGTTTTTGTCAAGTTGAATGGGAAGAACACGACAGAAAGACAAAAGTAGACAAAATATCCAAGTCTCACAGAAGACGGCTGACATGCTAGCTAGCCACAACGAGGACCAGAGCAGCATGGATACACAAGAAGCCGCGATCTCAAGCAAGAGAAAGAACAAAACTGACCAGGTTAAAATCCTTGCAACCTCTTTACCTCAGACCCCAAGTAAAATCCACCGGTGAAAAAAGTAAAAGAAGACATTTCCATGTCGGAACTTTTCTCTGCAATCCAGTCCCTGTCTACTAAACAAGACGCCACGCTCTCCAAAGTGTCCATCATAGAGCAGGCTACAGAAGAAACATCAAAGAAGATCGATATTCTGTCAGAAACTGTCAATCAACTACACAAAATTGTGAGCAAGAACAAGGAAAATATAACGTTCCTAGAGAATGAGCTGATGAAAATGCAATCCAAAAATAATGAGCTGTGTGAGAATGTAGCTGAACTTCAAAGGTACTCTCGCAAGTGGAATGTCACGCCCTGGTCTTAGTATTTTGTGTTTTCTTTATTTATTTGGTCAGGCCAGGGTGTGACATGGGTTTATTTTGTGTTGTGTTTATGTATGGGGGTTTTTCGTAGGTTTTGGAATTGTGGCTTAGTGGGGTTTTCTAGCATAGTCTATGGTTGCCTGAGGCGGTTCTCAATCAGAGGCAGGTGATTCTCGTTGTCTCTGATTGGGAACCATATTTAGGCAGCCATATTCTTTGAGTGTTTCGTGGGTGATTGTTCCTGTCTCTGTGTTTGTTGTTCACCAGATAGACTGTATAGGTTTTCACATTCCGTTTGTTGGTTTTGTATTGTTCGCTTTTCATCATTATTAAACATGTATGTAAATTACCACGCTGCATTTTGGTCCGACTCTCCTTCGACGGAAGAAAACCGTAACAGAATCACCCACCACACCAGGACCAAGCGACGTGGTGACAGGCAGCGGCAACAGGAGCTACGAGGTTTGGAATATACGACTTGGGAGGAAATAGACAGGTGGGCGGTCGACCCAGAGAGAGTGCCGGAGCCCGCCTGGGATTCGCTGGAGCAGTGCGAAGAGGGTTATAGGAGAATGGAGTTAAAGAGGCGATACGAGGGAACACGGTTGGCAAGGAAGCCCGAGAGTAGGCCCCAAAAATGTATTGGGGGGGAGCTCAGGGAGAGTGTGGCAGAGTCAGGGTTCAGACCTGAGCCAACTCCCCCTGTTTATCGTGAGGAGCCAAGGAGGAGACCAGAACCAGAACCGGTGTTGGAGGTGAGTGAAGCAGAGACTGTGAAGGAGTTAATGGGGAAAGTGGAGGAGAGAGTTATGAGGGAGTTGCTAGCCTGGTGCTTTAGGTACGATATTCGCCCGACGGAGCTTGTCGGGGATTTGATGGCACCTGGGTCAGCGCTCCATACTCGTCCTGAGGTGCGTGTTAGTCGGCTGGTGAATATTGTGCCAGCCTCACGCACCAGGCCTCCTGTGCACCTCCCTAGCCTTGCACGTCCTGTGCCAGTCCTGCTCTCAGGCTCTCCAGTATGCCTTCACGGTCCGGTCCATCCTGTGCCACCTTCACACACCAGTCCTCCGGTGGCAGCTCCCCGCACCAGGCTTCCTGTGCGTGTTCTCGGCCCAGTACCACCGGTGCCAGCACCAGGCCTTCAGTGCGCCTCGCCTGTTCAGCACTGCCAGAGCCTTTCTCCTCTCCAGCGCTGTCGGAGTCTCCCGCCTGTTTAGCGCTGTCGGAGTCACCCGCCTGTTTAGCGCTGCGAGAGCCTTCCTCCCCTCCAGCGCTGCCGGAGTCTCCCGCCTGTTTAGCGCTGCCAGAGCCTTCCTCCTCTCCAGCGCTGCCGGAGTCTCCCGCCTGTCTAGCGCTATCAGAGCCTTCCTCCTCTCCAGCGCTGCCGGAGTCTCCCGCCTGTTTAGCGCTGCCAGAGCCTTCCTCCTCTCCAGCGCTGCCGGAGTCTCCTGCCTGTTCAGCGCAGCCAGAGCTGCTAATCTGCATGGAGAAGCCAGAGCTGCCAGTCTGCATGGAGCAGCCAGAGCTTCCAGTCTGCATGGAGCAGCCAGAGCTTCCAGTCTGCATGGAGCAGCCAGAGCTTCCAGTCTGCATGGAGCAGCCAGAGCTGCCAGTCTGCATGGAGCAGGCAGAGCTGCCAGTCTGCATGGAGCAGCCAGAGCTGCCAGTCTGCATGGAGCAGCCAGAGCTGCCAGTCTGCATGGAGCAGCCAGAGCAGCTAGAGCCGCCAGTCAGCCAGGATCTTCCAGATCCGCCAGTCAGCCAGGATCCCCCAGTCAGCCAGGATCTGCCAGAACCACCAGCTAGCCAGGATCTGCCAGAGCCAACTACCTGCCTGAGCTTCCTCTCAATCAGAGGCAGGTGATTCTCGTTGTCTCTGATTGGGAACCATATTTAGGCAGCCATATTCTTTGAGTGTTTCGTGGGTGATTGTACCTGTCTCTGTGTTTGTTGTTCACCAGATAGACTGTATAGGTTTTCACATTCCGTTTGTTGTTTTTGTATTGTTCGCTTTTCATCATTATTAAACATGAATGTAAATTACCACGCTGCATTTTGGTCCGACTCTCCTTCGACGGAAGAAAACCGTAACATGGAATCTGAAAATCCAAGGTGTAAAGAGGTAGAGGGAGAGGATATTAGAGAAGTAGTCATTAATATCCTGGGAAAAGTGGCACCATGCATCAAAGACAGGCTAAGAGATGTGATTGATGTGGTACATCAACTTGGAAAACGAAGATCTGATGGACCCCTCGCAATATCATCTATGCGCCATTACAGGGACATCATATGGAAAATAGCCAAGGGGAACAAGTTTCTGGACGAGAAGAAACTCTGCATCAAAGAAGCTCTGATACCGCAGGATCAGGCTGCCAGAGAGAAACTGTGGCCGCTTATACAGAAGATGCGACAAGAAGGAAAGAAGGCGGGGTTCAAGGGCCCACACGCGTTTATCGAAGGAAGAATGATTACTGGGTAACTCTGTTGACATTATGCAAATTGGAACTGTGAGTACTACCATGAGTACAGTTAATGTACTGCCAATTATACATGTACCGTTCGAACTACAACTGATGAACACTTGCCAAAGAAAAGGAAGTAGATTTGTTATTCTGTTAACCACCGCTACCTCATCTGAGCATAGTTTTCCGTCGAGTAATCCTCTCAAGGTTCACTGTTTGTTTTATTGTTCACATTAATCCGTGTTATCTAATTTGTGTTCTTTAAAAAAAAAATAATGCAGGAGTTCATTTTTAATTCACTCAATATCGTTAGTCTGAATGCTAGGGGTTTGAGAAATCCTACAAAAAGGGAAGCTTTATTTTTATACTGTAAACGCAGTAATGCAGATTTTGTCCTTCAGGAAACTCATTCGGGTGAAAGTGATTTGGAATTTTGGAAAGCACAATGGGGAGATATGGCCTATTTCAGTCAGGGATCAAATCATTCTGCTGGTGTTTTGATATTTATTCACAAGTTTAAAGGTGACATTCTAGAATCCACATTTTCACAAGACGGCAGATGGGTCATAGTAACTGTTAAACTTGACAATGCTATTTTCATCATCTGTAATGTATACGGACATAACTCACATGCTCCTAATTAGACCCTTTTTACCCAATTTACCAGGAAAGTACAGGATTTACACAACAAATACTCAGAGGCTTTTCTAATTATTTCAGGGGATTTTAATGAAACACCTGATGCATCTGCTGATCGTTTTCCTCCTAGAACGAGTCAAAACTTTCAAAATAGTAACATTATCATTACATTATGCAAGGATCTCTGTGTTGAGGATGCCTGGCGTTATTTCAATCCGGATGCTAAGGGTTATACCTGGACCAGCTTGATTTCCCTGAATTTACAAGCTACTAAAAAATCAAAAGGTACTCGAGGATATTGGAAATTAAACAATACACTTCTTAAAGATACTGATCTCATTGAAAACATCAAATCATTAGCTAAATATATTTTTGCTAGAAAAGACTTGGGTCATGGAAGTTGATGGGAATTTTTCAAATATAAAGTCAGAGTGGTAGCCATTAAACGAGCCAAAGAACTGATGCACTTAAAGAACAAAAGAGAAAAGGAGATGATGAGCAAGCTTGACAGTTTTCTAAAGAAAGATAATCTATCTGAAGAAGAGCAGTCTGTGTTCAGGTCTTTACAACTCGAATTACAACAGACTTACACGGATCTGGCAAAGGGCGCCTTTGTAAGGTCAAGAGCCAAATGGAAAAACACTAGTTAATTTTTTGCACTTGAAAAGAGAAACTACAAAAGAAAATCTATAACTGCACTCAAAATTAACAATGTTTTATGCAAAGATCCCAGTACAATATCACCATTTGTCAATTCCTTTTATGAAAACCTTTACAACTCTCAACTTCAGGAAGATGATTGTGAAAGTTACATTTGCCACATTCAGAATTGTGTCCCTGTAATTGAGGATGATTTCCACTCAGTTTGCGATTCACCTGTGTCAATTGGAGAAATTAGAGGCTCTGAATTCAATGAAAACAGGGAAATCACCTGGCCCTGATGGCCTGTCAGTTGAATTCTATAGACAGTTTTGGGAGTTACTAGAAGACCCGATTTTCAATATGTTTCAAGATTGCATTAAAAAGGGGAAATGGTCTCCACTATGAAACAGGGCCTTATTTCACTGATTCCGAAGCCTGATAAAGACCCTTCTCTCATTGACAATTGGAGACCAATTACTTTATTAAATACTGATTACAAATTGATTGCTCTGCTTAATGACAAAAGATTAAAGAAAGGAATAGATACCATTACAAATCAGACTCGAACAGGATTTATGAAGGGCCGTCACATAAGCTCTAACATTCGTTTAGTCTTGGACCTTATAGATTATTCAGATGCAATTGACTCAGATGTGGTTGTCCTATTTCTGGACTTCTGTAAAGCCTTTGACACAATTGAACATGAATTTCTCTTTAGGTCTCTTGTTAGGGAGGATGTTCCGTTGTGGGGATCAAATCAGCGGATATTTTAGAGCGTCACTGATCGTTTTTCGTTAAAAATCAAACTTTCATGAAAACACACAAACAAGGTATTGAATTAAAGCTACACTCGTTGTGAATCTAGCCACCGAGTCAGATTTGTAAAATGCTTTTCGGCGAAAGCATAAGAAGCTATTATCTGATAGCATGTAACACCCCAAAAGACCCGTAGAGGACGAAAACAAAAATAATTAGCATAGTCGGCGCTACACAAACCGCACAATAAAATATAAAACATTCATTACCTTTGACCATCTTCTTTCTTGGCACTCCTTGATGTCCCATAATCAATACTGGGTCTTTTTTTGGATTAAATCGGTCCATATATAGCCTAGATATCGATCTATGAAGACTGTGTGGAAAACGGAAAAAGTAGCGTTTCATAACGTAACGTCATTTTTAAAAGTTAAAAAGTCGACGATAAACTTTCACAAAACACTTGAAATACCTTTCTAATGCAACTTTAGGTATTACTACACGTCAATAAGCTATAAAAATCATCAGTGGGCGATGTAAATTCGATAGCCTGCCGTGTGGAAAAATGTCCGGAGAAAAAGACAGACAATGCCTCGGGTCGGTGGTCGGAGAGAATCGTTTCCCTTCGGGCGGATCTACCAAGAATCAATTCAGATTCAAATGAGGAGACTCTATAGATCCTGTGGTAGCTGTAGGTACTGCAAGCTCGGCCCCATATATTACGGTTCACCTTTAACAATTCATGGGAGTGGCGCATGGATATTTTTTCCATCTCCAGTGATCAGATTTTCCTGCGCTTTTCGATGAAACAGACGTTCTGTTATAGTCACAGCCGTGATTTAAACAGTTTTAGAAACGTCTGAGTGTTTTCTATCCACACATACTAATCATATGCATATACTATATTCCTGGCCTGAGTAGCAGGACGCCAAAATGTTGCGCGATTTTTAACAAAAAAGCTGCGAAAATTCGCATCATCCCAAAGAGGTTTAAACTTTTTGGATTTGGTGAACATTTTATTAAAGTAATTTGCATGTTTTACAAAGATATAAATAGTTCTGTGCTACTAAACGTTAATACTTCCAAAAGATTTAGTATCAACAGAAGTGTACGACAGGGATGCCCAATTTCGCCATTTTTATTCATTTTGGTTGTGGAACTTCTATCTCCAGATATTCTGAATGATGCAAATGTGTATGGCTTAAACATTTTTAACAAAGAAATCAAAATTTCCCAACTCTCTGATGATACTACTCTTTTCTTAAGAGACAAAGACCAGGTCGCACATGCCCTTAATGCTATAAGTGCATGTTCTATTGCATCAGGATTAAAACTGAATATTTCTAAATGTGAAATCTTATGTTTATTTGACTCTGATGATAAAGAAATTGAAAATATTCCTGTAAAGGACTGTGTTAAATATTTAGGAATACATCTGTCAAAAAAACACTTAGTCAGACAACATTTGAATTTCTCTCCTAAAATTAAGAGAACTAAAAATATATTTAATAATTGGCTACAAGAGATCTTTCTATACTTGGGAGAGTACTTCTGTCCAAGGCAGAGGGACTGTCTCGTTTTGTGTACCCCTCATTATCATTATGTGTAAATCCAGCTACTTATAAAGAGATCAATAAGACCTTTCTTGACTTAATCTGGAAAAATAAGTCTCACAAACAAAAAAAATATGTCCTTTCTAACCAAAGAGCTGAAGGCGGTCTAGAAGTGTTGGACTTTGTTGACATAAATAACACTTTCAAGATAAACTGGTTGAAAAAATGTTTGCTCGATACTGATTCAATATGGTATTTCATTCCAAATAATGTGTTTAATAAATTGGGAGGTCTTCAATTTTTACTGAAATGTAATTATATTCCTGAAAAATTACCTGCTAAATTGGCTAGGATTCACCAACAAGCCTTACTGGCCTGGAAAATATGTTTCCTGCACAATTTTTCCCCTCATACTCTTTTGTGGAATAATTCAGACATAACTGTAAGGAATAAGTCATTGTTCTACCCCAGCTGGCATGAGAGGAATATTGACTTTGTCCTTGATATTTTCGACAACAAGGGTAATATTCTCACATATGAACAATTTTTAACATTGAAAGAGTTTCCAATACCTTTCAGATAGTTTATTTCTGTGATCAAAGCCATTCCCAGTGGTCTAACTACACTTATGAAAAGTAATCTTAATTTTGGGAATGATCACAAAGTTTATCCAGAACTCAGATTGGAAGGCGTGAGCTTACATGAGAAATCTGGTTGTAATAAATATATAAGACAAATTCTTCATTCACAAAACCAACTTACACCGAGAGGAAAGTTTTTCTGGAACATGCTTATTCCTGACATTGTCTGGAAAAATGCATGGTTAAAACCTTAGAAATACTGTATACCAGAGTTAAGGAAGTAAACTTCAATATTTTGCATAAGATATATCCATGTAATTCTATGATGTCCAAATTTGTGGCTATTGATGATATCTGTGTTTTCTGTGAAAAAGAAGGTGAGAATCTGTCTCACTTGTTCTTTGAATGTAAATTTGTGTCCGAATTTTGGGAACACTGCCAATAATTTTAACATAAAATATATAATATGTTACTATTGCAATGATAACAAAACCACTGAAATTATTGTTAATTTTTTATTCAAATACTTTATACACAAACAAAAATTCCAAAATTCTATACCAAAATTACCAATTTTTCTGATTGAATTTAATTATCTTATTAAAACCCTAGTGAATAACAAAAAGAATAAGATCTTCATGAATCATTATAATAAGATATTTTCAGAGTGAATATAATTGCGCTTAAATTGTTTATTTTTGTATTTGATTTGTATTTATATTTTTTGTATGTTTGAGCATTGTTAATAACTGTGTTTGGTTTGCTAGACATGTTTGATGTAGCAATGTAAGTTGATTTTTGTATTATGAATAATAAAAAATAATAAAAAATTTAAAATACATTTTAAAAATGTAAAAAATACGGAGAAAGAGTAATCTGGTTGATAGCCCATTCACTGCTCAATAGGGACGCATAGGAACGCAGCGCTTTCAAAACATGAGGCACTTCCGGATTGGATTTTTCTCAGGCTTTCGCCTGCAACATCAGTTCTGTTATACTCACAGACAATATTTTTACAGTTTTGGAAACTTTACAGTGTTTTCTATCCTAAGCTGTCAATTATATGCATATTCTAGCATCTTGTCCTGACAAAATATCCCATATATTACGGGAACTTTTTTTTTCTTCAAAAATGAAAATAGTGCCCCCTAGTCACAACAGGTTTTAAGCCAAAGTTGTTTTCCTGTTGTTGTTCATACAGTTTCAGATTCTCAGTAAAGTGTTTTTTTGCTTCATCATAGATGTGTTTTTCTCTGTGCTAATGCATTCCCTTTGACACACACACACACACACACACACACACACACACACACACACACACACACACACACACACACACACACACACACACACACACACACACACTGACATGTGCTTGCGACACGACCAAATGCACAGGCATTCATTTGTGTGTGTGTGTGTTATTCACTGCCTCTGCTCCTAGTATATTTCAGTGATAAAACCCTTCACAACAACAAGCAACATGCTCTCTCAAAAGTGCATTTTCTTCTAAAGAATGGTGCAGTGAGTCCTCCTCACTTTAATCCATGACACTGTTGGGGACAGCACTCTTTTCAAAGATATTCCTCTAATTTATTATCATGTCAAAATCAATCTGTCAAATATGTTCATTGTTCATATCTCACCAGCCCCTACATAAGACACAACAGTTTTCGTCTACAGTGCATTTGAAAAGTATTCAAACCCTGTCACTTTTTCCACATTTTCTTACCTTACAGCCTTTCTCTAAAATTGATTAAATAACATTTTTCCTTATCAATCTACAAACAATACCCCATAATGGCTGTAACGTAACAACATTTGAAGGGGTCTGAATACTTTCAGTACATATTGTATATCACCCCATAAAAACTGACATCCTCCTACATATTCTGTGTGCTTAGGGTCACTGTCTTGTTGGAAGGTGAATCTTTGCCCCAGTCAGAGCTCCTGAGCGCTCTAGAGAAGGTTTTCATCAAGGATCTCTCTGTACTTTGCTCCATTCATCTTTCCCTCGATTCTGACTAGTCCCCCAGTACCACCCACAGCATGATGCTTCCACAACCATGCATCACCGGAGGCATGGTGCCCGGTTTTCCTCCAGACGTGACACTTGGTATTCAGGCCAAAGAGTTCAATCTTGATTTCATCAGACCAGATAATCTCGTATGTCATGGTCTGAGAATGCTTTAGGTGCGTTTTTGCAAACTTCAAGCGGACTGTCATGTGCCTTTTACTGAAGAGTGGCTTCCGTCTGGCCACTCTACCATAAAGGCCTGATTGGTGGAATACTGCAGAGATTGTTGTCCTTCTGGAAAGAGGAACTATGGAGCTCTGCCATCGGGTTCTTGGTGACCTCCTTGACCAAGGCCCTTCTCCTCGGACTGCTCAGTTCGCACCCAGCTCTAGGAAGAGTCTTAGTGGTTCCAAACATCTTCCATTTAAGAATGATGGAGGCCACTGTTCTTGGGGATCTTCAATGCTGCAGACATTTTTTGGTACCGTTCCCCAGATCTGTGCCTTGACACAATCCTGTCTCGGAGCTCTACAGATAATTCCTTCGACCTCATGGTTGGTTTTTTCTCTGACATGCACTGTCAACGGTGGGACCTTAAAACCTCTCTGGGAAAGAGGTTTTAAGCCAGTGAAAATGCAGAGCGCCAAATTCAAATAAATGACAATAAAAATCAAACTTTCATGAAATCACACATGCAAGATAGCAAATTAAAGCTACACTTGTTGTGAATCCAGCCAACATGTCAGATTTCAAAAAGGCTTTTCGGCGAAAGAAAACGATGCTATTATCTGAGGATAGCACCATAGCAAACAAAGAGAGAGAAGCATATTTCAACCCTGCAGGCGCGACACAAAACGCAGAAATAAAATATAATTCATGCCTTACCTTTGACGAGCTTATTTTGTTGGCACTCCAATATGTCCCATAAACATCACAAATGGTCCTTTTGTTTGATTAATTCCGTCTATATATCCAAAATGTCCATTTATTTGGCTCGTTTGATCCAGAAAAACACTGGTTCCAACTTGTGCAACGTGACTACAAAATATCTCAAAAGTTACCTGTAAACTTTGCCAAAACATTTCAAACTACTTTTGTAATACAACTTTAGTTTTTTTAACGTAAATAAATGAGAAAATTGAAGATGGGATGATCTGTGTTCAATACAGGGGGAAAACAAACTGAAGCTAGCTTTCTGGTCACGCGCCTCTATCTAACAGTACACTTCAAGTTACCCTTGTTCAAGATGGCTGTACTTCTTCATTACACAAAGGAAAAACCTCAACCAAAAATTGACATTCAGTGGAAGCGATAGGAACTGCAAGAAGGTCCCTTAGAAATCTGGATTCCCAATGAAAACCAATTGAAAAGAGTGATCTCAAAAAAAAAATCTGTTTCTCCTCTGGGTTTCGCCTGCTACATACGTTCTGGTATACTCACAGACATAATTCAAACAGTTTTAGAAACTTCAGAGTGTTTTCTATCCAAATCTACTAATAATATGCATATCTTCTCTTCTGGGGATGAGTAGCAGGCAGTTGAATTTGGGCATGCATTTCATCCGGACGTGTCACCAAGAAGTTTTAAATAGACAGGTGTGTGCCTTTCCAAATCATGTCCATTCAATTGAATTGACCACAGGGAAATCTTGGAGCTAGAATTGGGATAATGTATACTGTGCTAATGACGATACAAAAGAAGAGTAACAGAGAGTAATGTACAGTACGGCGAACCTAGCAAATTAGGCATTTATGGTAAGTACATGGGAGCCGCCATTTTTATGCACCTTTCTCCACTGTCTGGGTCTGAGGGGCCATGCCCCTTCTTACAAATTCTATTTATATGATGAATAATGTCCACGTCCTTGAAGCTTCAAATGAGGAGTACCGTCATAAAGAGACGGAGATCAGAGATGTCACTCGGCTACTTGTATCTGTGTCTCTGTACTACACTGTAAATAGTGGGACGATGCTGTTGTTCATCTGAAGTGCTTTTACTGATTAGAATGATTTAAATATTATGCTTCGGTTCGTTCAACCTATTCTATTACATTTGTACAAATCAAATACATTTGAGAGATCAATATGATTTTTTCTTTATTGAATGAACATTTCTAAATTGCGTTCATTGGATAGCGGTGGGGGCAGTGTGGCAGCAGCAGCAGCCTATCAGAAGAGTTAGAGGCGTGGCTTACAGTTTTTGCCCACCTCAAATCAAATTGTATTGGTCACATACACATGGTTAGCAGATGTTATCGCAAGTGTAGCGAAATGCTTATGCTTCTAGATCCGACAGTGCAGCAATATCTAACAGGTAATATCTAACAATTCCACAACAAAACCTAATATCTAACAAATTCCACAACAAAACCTAATATCTAACAATTCCACAACAAAACCTAGTATCTAACAGGTAATATCTAACAATTCCACAACAAAACCTAATATCTAACAGGTAATATCTAACAATTCCACAACAAAACCTAATATCTAACAGGTAATATCTAACAATTCCACAACAAAACCTAATATCTAACAGGTAATATCTAACAATTCCACAACAAAACCTAATATCTAACAGGTAATATCTAACAATTCCACAACAAAACCTAATATCTAACAGGTAATATCTAACAATTCCACAACAAAACCTAATATCTAACAGGTAATATCTAACAATTCCACAACAAAACCTAATATCTAACAGGTAATATCTAACAATTCCACAACAAAACCTAATATCTAACAGGTAATATCTAACAATTCCACAACAAAACCTAATATCTAACAGGTAATATCTAACAATTCCACAACAAAACCTAATATCTAACAAATTCCACAACAAAACCTAATATCTAACAAATTCCACAACAAAACCTAATATCTAACAAATTCCACAACAAAACCTAATATCTAACAAATTCCACAACAAAACCTAATATCTAACAAATTCCACAACAAAACCTAATATCTAACAAATTCCACAACAAAACCTAATATCTAACAAATTCCACAACAAAACCTAATATCTAACAAATTCCACAACAAAACCTAATATCTAACAAATTCCACACTAGTATCTAACAAATTCCACAACAAAACCTAGTATCTAACAAATTCCACAACAAAAATCTAACAAATTCCACAACAAAACCTAGTATCTAACAAATTCCACAACAAAACCTAATATCTAACAAATCCACAACAAAACCTAATATCTAACAAATTCCACAACAAAACCTAATATCTAACAAATTCCACAACAAAACCTAATATCTAACAAATTCCACAACAAAACCTAATATCTAACAAATTCCACAACAAAACCTAATACACACAATCTAGTAAAGGAACGGCATGAGAATATATAAGTATCAAATATATGGACGAGCATTGACAGAGCGGCTAAGATGCAATAGATAGTAAACAATAGATAGAAGGATACATTACTTACAGTTGAAGTCGGAGGTTTACATACACCTTAGCCAAATACATTTAAACTCAGTTTTTCACAATTCCTGACATTTAATCAGTGTAAAAATTCCCTGTCTTTGGTCAGTTAGGATCACCACTTGATTTTAAGAATGTGAAATGTCAGAATAATAGTAGAGAGAATGATTTACTTCAGCTTTCATTTCTTTTATCACACACCAAGTATGTCAGAAGTTTACATACACTCAATTAGTATTTGGTAGCATTGCCTTTGAAACGCTGCGGGTAGCCTTCCACAAGCTTCCCACAATAAGTTGGGTGAATTTTGGCCCATTCCTCCTGACAGAGCTGGTCTAACTGAGTCAAGTTTGTAGGCCTCCATGCTCGCACACGCTTTTCAGTTCTGCAAACAATTTTTCTATGGGATTGAGGTCAGGGCTTTGTGATGGCCTCTCCAATACCGTGACATTGTTGTCCTTAAGCCATTTTGCCACAACTTCGGAAGTGTGCTTGGGGTCATTGTCCATTTGGAAGACCCCATGATATCAAGCAAAGCGGCACTGAGTTTGAAGGTAGGCCTTGAAATACATCCACAGGTACACCTCCAATTGACTCAAATGATGTCATTTAGCCTATCAGAAGCTTCTAAAGCCATGACATAATTTCTGGAATTTTCCAAGCTGTTTATAGGCACAGTCAACTTAGTGTATGTAAACTTCTGACCCACTGGAATTGTGATACTTTGAATTATAAGTGAAATAATCTGTCTGTAAACAATTGTTGGAAAAATGACTTGTGTCATGGACAAAGTAGATGTCCTAACCGACTTGTCAAAACTATAGTTTGTTAACTAGGGAAATTTGTGGAGTCGTTGAAAAACGAGTTTTAATGACTCCAACTTAAGTGTTTGTAAACTTCCGACATCTGCTATACACATGAGATGTGTAATTCGAGATATGTAAAAAATGTAAAGTGGCAGAATTTTTTCCTAACTGACTTATTCCAATGAATGTGGTCTATAGTAGTCATTGTTCAAACCTGAACAAATACACTCCTAGAATCTGTAATAATTTGTGCATTTTATTTATTATTTATTTATTTGATTTAACCTTTATTTAACTAGATAAGTCAGTTTAGAGCAAATTCTTATTTACAATGATGGCAATGATGGCTTACCCCGGCCAAACACTAACTCGGATGATGCTGTGCCAATCGTGCGCCGCCCTATGGAACTCCAAATCACAGCCAGTTGTGATACAGCCTGGAATTGAACCGGGTTCTGTAGTGACGCCTCTAGCACTGAGATGCAGTGCCTTAGACCAATGCGCCATTCGGGATCAGAATTGTGTGTGATACTAAAGAGCCAGATATGGTTTCTATGTTAAGGAAACCAATGCTTAGTTTTGATATTGTGGCTACTAAATGTGAAAGTCTTTAATAAAGAATATGTTTGAAAACATTATTTCAAGTGATTGATCCAACTTAATTTCTTGATTTAGAGGAACTTTTTAAATTATATGTTACCCAATTGAATACATTTGGCTCGGTAATTCCAAATTAAAAAGTGAACTTGGAACAAGATAAACAAAAATGGGTTGTGTTTACATGGAATACCTTGTATATTCACAAGTATGTGGACACCCCTGAAAATTAGTGGATTCAGCTATTTCAGCCACACCCATTACTGGCAGGTGTATAAAATCGAGCACACTGCCATGCAATCTCCATAGACAAACATTGACAGTAGAATGGCCTTACTGAAGAGCTCAGTGTGAGAGAGAGAGAGAGAGAGAGAGAGAGAGAGAGAGAGAGAGAGAGAGAGAGAGAGAGAGAGAGAGATAGAGAGAGAGAGAGAGATAGAGAGAGAGAGAGAGAGAGAGAGAGAGAGAGAGAGAGAGAGAGAGAATATAGCTTGTTCTAAGGGCCCTAGTCTATTGTAATGCTATAAGGGCCCTAGTCTATTATAATGCTCTAAGGGCCCTAGTCTATTGTAATGCTATAAGGGCCCTAGTCTATTATAATGCTCTAAGGGCCCTAGTCTATTGTAATGCTCTAAGGGCCCTAGTCTATTATAATGCTATAAGGGCCCTAGTCTATTGTAATGCTATAAGGGCCCTAGTCTATTATAATGCTCTAAGGGCCCTAGTCTATTGTAATGCTATAAGGGCCCTAGTCTATTATAATGCTCTAAGGGCCCTAGTCTATTGTAATGCTCTAAGGGCCCTAGTCTATTGTAATGCTCTAAGGGCCCTAGTCTATTAGGGCCCTTAGAGCATTATAATAGACTAGGGCCCTTAGAGCATTATAGTCTACTATAATGCTTTAAGGGCCCTGTCCATGGAGCTGATCTCTGTTTAGTTGACCAATGAAAATGGCAGCTGTGTGTTAGAGAGGAAAGTCAAACAAATGTTACTCTACCTCCCCACCCTCCACCTCCCCATTCCCCACCTCCTTGTCCTCGGGAGACACCGGTCCTGCCGAAGCCAGTTTGACCTTGCCGTTAAAAACCAAACAGCCACGGTTGCCTGCAGAGACCGTTAATTAACTGTGGCGGGGTGAGGCGGTGGGTTTATAGGTCCATCATCATTGTCCTGGTCTTAGTCATGGCGGTGATGAGATTAAACTATATTCCGTTCTGCCATAATCACATCACGATCCCTACTTACCACCCGCCGAAGTACCGGCCCTCTTTTAATTAGGTGGTGATGAAACGTGCAGTTAGCCGGGCTGGAAACGTCTGGTAATGTGAAAAGATGGGTCTTGCCCCGAAGTGATTCAGAAACAGATAGAAGTTCCAGAACTTCCAGAGTTCTGTTCGAACAAAGTCTCAGAACTTTTAGAATGTCCCTCGAAATGCTCTAAATGCTCTAAAAACCGCAGAAATGGATAATCCACAGATTATTCTTCATCAACATTTTACATGACATTTTAGTCATTTAGTAGACACTTACAGGAGCAATTAATCTTGTTTGTCACTATTTCTAATAGCATGCAAAATGTTGCAAATGAATAAAGTAGAATAGGCCTCTATATGCAACCATTTAGATTATTTAGATTATAGGCTACAGTACACGAATATTGGAGGTATGAAATGGGTCGTTATGAGAAATTAAGTAATTTATGGAGAAATGCCCATGAGATCCCTTATTACCATCCGTTCATAAAGGTAAAGGGGTTGTTAGACATCATGACACATGGAAGTATACGACATCAGTTTAACACCTAGGGATTGGTCCACCTGCCACTCTGGCATAGCACAGATTACCATGCACACATGGATGCATCCACCTCTCTCTCGGTCTCTCTCTCTCTCTCTCACACACACACGCACACACACAAACACACACACACACACACACCCTCCTGTGTCTCACAAGTTATATGTGCATCGAAAACATATCTATCAGAATGAAGGAGCCACAGCAAACAGCCTATTCCTTTGAGATAACTGTGTGGTGGTTGTACAGTACAGAGGCAAAACATACTTCAACTATTATTCATATTTTAGCATATGCAGTTTGGTTTTTAATAATAGAGACCTTTTTTCTACTGTAATTCCAGATTATACAGTCAGTTCATTATCTTCATACTGATAAAGTAGTTCAGAATAATCTGTAGAAGGAACTCCAACGATGTATTCTGTTGTGAAGTTAGTGCATGATTCAACTAAGTTATGCAGGCGGCTCAGTACATTTATGTTTTAAAAGTCTCATGTTCTCATGTGGAAGATAAGCATGTTCTCTTTTGTGTTGTAAATGGTATATTTACAGATGTGTACATTCAAGTAGAAGTACAATATGGATCGTATTGCCACCTCTTCAACGTAGGCTTATTGTCGCCTTTGACTAGCCAAGTCTGTTGGTTTCCAACGTCATATGACAAGTATTATCAACAACTACAGCTGATAACAAACTGATACTAATAGCTCATCTGTTCAAGGACAGTTTATATATAAAAAATGGTGGATATATGACATCGATTGACGAGTGAACATCGAACGTTAAACGGCGACGTTAGCCAACCGGGGATCGGAGTCCTGCTCGTACCGGTAATGGTATACTTCCATCTGGTCGCGGCACGCATCGCGGATATTGTTGAGCCACCGTTTGATTCCTCCCCGGTTTAGATAGAGCACCATGAGGAATACTATGCCGATCAGCGCCAGGACTATGCCTAGGAACACGTAGGACACCGCCTCTAGGTTCTCATTGAGACAATCCACGTCCTCACCGCGTAACCACTCTATTGGAATCCCCTTCTTGGCATCGGGCTCGGCGCACAGGAGGCGCGCGGCGTCCACGCACTGAGAAGAGTTCTTTAACCAGAAGTAGAAGGACTCCAGCTCACAGTTACACCGGAACGGGTTTAGTGATAAATAGACGCCCACTTGCTTTTGACGGTACAAACTGGAGACGTCCTCTTTACCAATGCTCTCAATTGAGTTATTGGTTAAAACTAAAGTGTGAAGGTTGAATGCATCCAACCTTGAAATGGGTATGGTTTTCAACCGGTTGCCAGATAGCTCCAGCCGGTGGAGGTTGCATAAAATGTCTCCATGCAATGCATTGGAGAGCTGCGCCACAGCCGGTGCGAGTAGGGAGTCATTCAGGTAAAGAGAGCGGAGCTCCTGCAGACTGTGAAACGCCCGGTCTGAGATGTACACCAACCGATTGTGACTCAAATCCAGCAAACGCAACCGTGGGAGTCCTGTGAAAGCGTCAGCCTCTATCACCATGATTCCATTATGTGACAGTGAGAGGGTCATTAGCTCGAGTTTTGTCCCGTTATTCGAGGAGAACCCTCCACCCGGTAAGGTTGAGATGTTGTTCCCCCGGAGTATTAACGTGGTCGCCCACGCCGGTATGTCTCCCGGTAACTGGGTGTCCTCGTTGTCACGGCAGGTCACTGTCCCGGAGTCTCTTGCACAGATACAGGATAATGGACACTCATCCTCTGCTCTGACAGAAGAAAACAACAACAACAAACAGACAAACACCGCCGCTGATAAACAAAGACACTGGCCTTTCAGAATAGGAAGAACGCCTCCTAAAACGTCCCCACAGTAACACTTCCATGTCGTTTTCCTTCCCATTTTTACAGTAGAGGTCCAAACCTACAGGGAGACCGGACACACTCCAGTCTCTGTTAACCACAGGTGAAGTAGTCTCTTCGGTCAGTTGAATGACAAAAAAAAAAAACTCAGTAGTCTTTATTCTTCTTCGTTCTCATGTTCCTTCTCTTTCCAAAAAAATGAATGAGTGGAAGAGGAAGAGGTTGCGAGTTTGGGCGCGCGGACAGCAGCTCCTTTCTCTCTCCCCCTACCTTTCTCTCTCTCTCTCTCTCTCTCTCTCTCTCACACACTCTCTCTCTCTCTCTCTCTCTCTCTCTCTCTCTCTCTTATGTGTTTTTGACGTCTCGTTTAGTGAGTGAGTCAGACAGACAGACGGACAGACAGACAGACAAGAAATCCCTGTAGCACTCTCACAGACTCACACAGCACGTGCTGACAGACAAACATGCAGTTGCATTCTAAATCTCCCGAGCCCACCTCAACTTGTGATGGAGAGAACCCCACTAAACACTTTAGTTGAGCTCTCTGAGAGACAGAGAGACAGACAGAGAGAGAGAGAGAGACAGAGAGGCAGAGAGACAGACAGAGAGAGAGAGAGAGAGAGAGAGAGAGACAGAGAGACAGACAGAGAGAGAGACAGAGAGACAGAGAGACAGAGACTCATTTTAGATTACCAGAACAGAAGAGGAGACTTGACAGTTGACACTGGTCCTGGATAGACACCCTAATTTAAAACAGCCAGCAGAGTGCTATCACTTCAACCCTTCGCCTCCTAGCCTGTTACTATTCACAGCCACTAGCCTACTATCACAGATGCTAGTCTACTGCCTTTCTGTCAAATGCCAGTCAGTTGCTGCTACAGTGTAGGCCCAATTGTTATACCATTGCTTTAAAGAGCACTCAATTGTTGCTTTGAAAAGTGATTAGCCATTATATGACTGTGACACAAACAATGTCCCAACTTTCACACCCTACTGTTTGGTACAAACGGATGAGTTGGCCATGAATACTGGATATTGTGTTTACATGTGTTCTTGACTGTAGAGTATAGGATAGACACTATGGGGTCATCCCATAGTCTATTGATTATCTGTATGACATAATCTATTCATCTATTCTCTGTTACTATAGATTACCCATGTGATTTTACTAACTGTTGATTTAAAGTCCAATATGTATTGAAATTGAGCAAGATGAGTTGTAACTGTCACATTTTAGATGGCCTTAAGGCCTGAATGGATGATCAAAAACAGGCCTATTTCTCTTATTATATAAGGGTGCCTCAGGGTGCATCAGGGTGCATCAGGGTGCCTCAGGGTGCATCAGGGTGCATCAGGGTGCATCAGGGTGCATCAGGGTGCCTCAGGGTGCATCAGGGTGCCTCAGGATGCATCAGGGTGCATCAGGGTGCCTCAGGGTGCATCAGGGTGCATCAGGGTGCCTCAGGGTGCATCAGGGTGCATCAGGGTGCCTCAGGGTGCATCAGGGTGCATCAGGGTGCATCAGGGTGCCTCAGGGTGCATCAGGGTGCATCAGGGTGCCTCAGGGTGCATCAGGGTGCATCAGGGTGCATCAGGGTGCCTCAGGGTGCATCAGGGTGCATCAGGGCCAGTATTCATAGAAGCTCACAGATTAGGAGGGCTGATATAGGATACGTTTTTCATTTTAAATCCTAGGCTAATGAATAATAAGGGGGACCTGATCCTAGACTCATACTCCTACTCCTATTCTGAGAAACGTTATAAATACGGGCCCAGTAGTTTTGGCTGACTCGCAGCTCTGTGGATCACCTTAATGATAAACGAGGCTAAATACTGATATAATTCGTAAAACCGGGGTCTGGTGTATCGATGAGAGATGCCCCCTCACCTCGTGCCTGTCCCACCCGGTAAGATTTAGGGATCGGGGTGAAAGAGCGCAGTACATCAGGGACATCTACGCCACTGGTGACGGGCGTACAATTTACCGCCTGGCTGGCAGCCTCTCTGAGAAGCGCTACAGTAAATTCCATTTCGCATCATACTTCAATTATAATGGCCACGGATTTACAGCGGCCCCTTGCTTGTTGCAAATCAGTGGCGGTAATTACAATTACGTTGGCCAAGTGTTTGTGTGTGTGGTGTGATTATGCCGGCCAGTGTGTGTGTGTGTGTGTGTGTGTGTGTGTGTGTGTGTGTGTGTGTGTGTGTGTGTGTGTGTGTGTGTGTGTGTGTGTGTGTGTGTGTGTGTGTGTGTGTGTGATTATGCCGGCCAGTGTGTGTGTGTGTGTGTGTGTGTGTGTGTGTGTGTGTGTGTGTGTGTGTGTGTGTGTGTGTGTGTGTGTGTGTGTGTGTGTGTGTGTGTGTGTGTGTGTTTGTTTTGTGGAGTCAGTCCTGTTTAATGGGCTTCAACCAACTGCTCTGTGATTTATCATTGTGCTTCTGGAGTGGAGCAACACACTTTTACCAGATTGCTTATTAATTTATCCACTAGAGCTACAGCTACTAAATCCCACTGGGTTATTTCTGTTAACAAAACGATTTGTGTCGATTGATATTAGATTTTTTTATTTATTTTTTTACAAATGAATTTAGACTAACACAAAGAACTCTTCAGAAGGATTCAGAACCTGGATAAGATATCAGCAGCTCCACTCTTCGTCTCAAATAGCTATAATCTACATTGCACTACTTCTGACCAGAGCCCTAAGCGTCTTCCATATATTGTGGCCAAGAATCCGCCAAAGGAATAGCTAGAAAGAATAAGATGAATTTCCGGTAATATGGATAACTATTGAAAGATGCTGATATGCGTTTTTCTACGTTGTACTGGACACGGTACAACCTTTAGTAGGCTGCTAGCAGGCTATTCAGGCGGCCAAGTGGACACAAGGCTGTAGGTCATATCGCTGAGTCTACCTTTAAACAATTTTGCAACATCATTGGTACGCTCTGGCCATCGTCTTTGAGCTTAAAAAATAAAGTGGATTTCTAGGGTTTTCAGTACATTTATCTAAAGCCATCCTTTTACATTTGCTGTACCTTTTAATTTGCATTCTCCTCGACAGACACATTAGAATATATGGAGAGACTGGTTCAGAATATTAGGGATCAAGGAAGGAAAGCCATACAAATACACATCTCATTTTCAGCAGAGAGAAAGAGAGAGATTTTCACCATAGGTACACTTCAACTATGACAGACAAAATGAGAAAATCCAGAAAATCACATTGTAGGATTTTTAATGAATTTATTTGCAAATGATGGTGCAAGTGTGCAGCCTGATGGACCTAATTGCATTTTTGTCACTTCGCTCAACAGAGATGGAGCCACTGATGAGAGTCTTTTGTACTTCAGCAAATCAGAGAGTAAAGCCATGAAGCCCCAGGACCCCAGGAAGATGCCAGCACGATGAGTCCAGCAAGCAGAAATATAGCTTCCTTTCATTGAAGATTGTGTCTGAGGTCACTGTCCAGCCGAAGGGGTAACATGGGGCGGACATTAAGTTCCCTGTGACCTGTGGAAATACCTGAAAGAGGTAAAGTGGGGCATGTTTACAGAATCACCTCTCCATGTAACGGTCGTCGGTGGAAGAAGGTGAGGACCAAAGCACAGCGTGGTACTTGTTCATGTTATTTATTTAAACTGAACACTATCAAAACAAAGAAACAAAAAGCACAACCGAAACAGCTCCGTCAGGTGCAAAACACACTAAACAGAAAATATATCACCCACACCACACAGGTGGGAAAAGGCTACCTAAGTATGGTTCTCAATCAGAGACAACTGTCCTACCTCTGACTTCTCCAAAAGCTCATTGGAGTCAGGAGTTAGCTAACCTGGAGTCCAATCAATGAGACGAGATTGGAGATGTTGGTTAGAGCTGCCTTGCCCTATAAAAAACACTCACACAATTTGAGTTTGCTATTCACAAGATGCATTTCCTGATGTGAACCATGCCTCGAACAAAAGAGATCTCAGAAGACCTAAGATTAAGAATGATCTCTAAAAGCCTTGATGTTCATCAGTCCACAGTAAGACATGTTGTCTATAAATGGAGAAAGTTCAGCACGGTTGCTACTCTCCCTATGAGTGACCGTAAGGGAAAGATGACTGCAAGAGCACAGCACAGAATGCTCAATGAGGTTAAGAAGAATCCTAGAGTGTTAGCTGAAGACTTACAGAAATATATGGAACATGTTAACATCTCTGTTGACGAGTCTATGATACGTAAAACATTAAACAAGAATGGTGTTCATGGGAGGACACCAGGGAAGAAGCCACTGCTGTCCAAAAAAGAACATTGCTGCACGTCTGAAGTTTGCAAAAGTGCTAGATGATAGATGAAACTACAGTTGAGTTGTTTGCAAGGAACACACAACACAATGTGTGGAGAAAGAAAGCACATCACACCAACATCAAAACCTCATCTCAACCGTAAAGTATGGTGGAGGGAGTATCATGGTTTGTAGCTGCTTTGCTGCCTCAGAGCCTGGACAGCTTGCTCTCATCGATGTAAAAACGAATTCCCAAGTTTATCAAGACATTTTTCAGGAGAATGTAAGGCTCTGTCTGCCAATTGAAGCTCAACAGAAGTTGGGTGATGCAACAGGACAACCACACCAAAACACAGAAGTAAATCAACAACAGAACGGCTTCAACAGAAGAAAATACGCTTTCTGGAGTGGCCCAGTCAGAGACCTGACCTCAACCCAATTGAGATGCTGTGGCATGACCTCAAGAGAGCGCTTCACACCAAACATCCCAAGGATATTGCTGAACTGAAACAGTTTTGTAAAGTGGAATGGTCCAAAATTCTTCCTGACCGTTGTGCAGGTCTGATCCTTAACTACAGAGGTTGAGGTTATTGCTGCCAAAGGAGGGTCAACCAGTTATTAAATCCAAGGGTTCACATACTTTTCCCACCCTGCACTGTGAACGTTTACACTGTGTGTTCAATAAAGACATGAAAAATTATAATTTTTTGTGTGTTGTTAGTTTAAAGACTGTGTTTGTTTATTGTTGTGACTTAGATGACGATCAGATCAAATTTTATGACCAATTTATGCAGAAATCCAGGTAATTCCAAAGGGTTCACATACTGTTTCTTCCCACTGTATGTCAGGTGCTATTGGTATGTTATGTGTTTCATATTTACCATCCTCCTCCCTTAACTCCTCAATGAAAATCCCATAGGCCTCTACATTATGGACAAGGTATGTGTATGAAAACCATTAATAAAAACGTTTATTTTTTTTCATTCACATTTAACATGAAAACCAAGGTATGAATACTGTTTTGTGCATGTTGTAAGGGGTGCATGACTGCAGGGAAGTCAGGCGCAGGAGAGCAGAACTGGGAAATAACCGGAGCAGTTTAATAAGCAAAACCAACGGCACCCAGAACAACAAAATATGGATGCAAAGTAACCCGTTGCGAACCAGTCAGAGTGGTCAAGCACTATACAACAAACAATTTCACACACAGACGTGAGGGGAACAGAGGGTTAAATACACGACAAGTAATGAGGGAATGTAAACCAGGGAAAACAAGACAAAACAAATGGAAAATGAAAGGTGGATCGGCGATTGCTAGAAGACCGGTGACGTCGACCCCCAAACGCGGCCCAAACAAGGAGAGGAACCGACTTCGGGCGGAAATCGTGACACATATTTTGTTAATAATCTGTATATTTACAATTTTTTTGAGGGGGATTCAGAGACTTCACCTTCCGTACAACTTTGCTGAATATAACACGAAACCTGTTTGATTACCTGGCACAGTAAAATCATTCTAGCTATGAATACAGAGAACATCAACATGCCAGAGAATATAGCCACTGGACTTGGGGCTCGGCTGGGAGTTTACCTCATATGTAGATTTTTTTTTTTATTCTGCTTTGCCACTAAAATCGTAATAAACACTGAGAACTAAAATATTGTGTTATTGTTATCATTGTTATGCATATTATTATAATTCATAATTAATAATAATAGGGGGGGTAGTTCAAAAATTAACCCCAAAAGGAGGATCCATTAAAAGGGGTTCTTTGAAGTACTGCTAGGGGTTGCCCCACAGTTTAAATTTGAAGAACCCCTAAAGGATCTTCCAGGAAACTTGTTTTTTTAAAGTGTAGTTTTAGTTTTTTAAGTGTTTTTTGTTTGTATTTTTATTTTAGTTTACTAAATAGATTTTTAGTTTCAGTTTTCGTTTGCGATAATAACCTTGACAAACACACACAGGCACGTTCTCTCTGTCTCTCTGTCTCTCTCTCCTCTCTCTCTCTCTCTCTCTCTCTGTCTCTCTCTCTCTCTCTCTCTCTCTCTCTCTCTGTCTCTCTGTCTCTCTCTCTCTCTCTCTCTCTCTCTCTCTCTCTCTCTCTCTCTGTCTGTCCCTCTCTCTCTCTCTCTCTCTCTCTCTCTCTGTCTGTCCCTCTCTCTCTCTCTCTCTCTCTCTCTCTCTCTGTCTCTCTGTCTGTCCTCTCTCTCTCTCTCTCTCTGTCTCTCTCTCTCTCTCTCTCTCTCTCTCTGTCCCTCTCTCTCTCTCACTCTCTCTCTCTCTCTCTCTCTCTCTCTGTCTGTCCCTCTCTCTCTCTCTGTCTGTCCCCCTCACTGTATCACAATTCCAGTGGGTCAGAAGTTTACATACACTGAGTTGACTGTGCCTTTAAACAGCTTGGAAAATTCCAGAAAAGGATGTCATGGCTTTACAAGCATCTGATAGGCTAATTGACATCATTTGAGTCAATTGGAGGTGTACCTGTGGATGTATTTCAAGGCCTAACTTCAAACACAGTGCCTCTTTGTTTGACGTCATGGAAAAATCTAAAGAATTCAGCCAAGACCTCAGAGAAAAAATTGTAGACCACCACAAGTCTGGTTCATCCTTGGGAGCAATTTCCAAACGCCTGAAGGTACCACGTTCATCTGTACAAACAATAGTATGCAAGCACAAACACCATGGGGCCATGCAGACGCCATACCGCTCAGGAAGGAGACGTGTTCTGTCTCCTAGAGATAAACGTACTTTGGTGCGAAAAGTGCAAATCAATCCCAGAACAAAAGCAAAGGACCTTGTGAAGATGCTGGAGGAAACAGGTACAAAGTATCTATATCCACAGTAAAACGAGTCCTATATTGACATTACCTGATAGGCCGCTCAGCAAGGAAGAAGTCACTGCTCCAAAACCGCCATACAAAATCCAGACTACGGTTTGCAACTGCACATGGGGACAAAGATGGTACGATTTGGAGAAATGTCCTCTGTTCTAATGAAACAAAAATACAACTATTTGGCCATAATGACCATCGTTATGCCGAAGAACCCCATCCCAACCGTGAAGCATGGGGATGGCAGCATCATGTTGTGGGGGTGTTTTTCTGCAGGAGGGACTGGTGCACTTCACAAATTAGATGGCATCATGAGGTCGGAAAATTATGTGGATATATTGATGCAACATCTCAAGACATCAATCAGGAAGTTAAAGCTTGGTCGCAAATGGGTCTCCAAATGGACAATGACCCAAATTATACATCCAAAGTTTTTGCAAAACAGCTTAAGGACAACAAAGTCAAGGTTTTGGAGTGGCCATCACAAAGCCCTGACCTCAATCCTATAGAAAATCTGTGGGCAGAACTGAAAAAGCGTGTGCGCACAAGGAGTCCTACTAACCTGACTCAGTTACACCAGCTCTGTCAGGAGGAATGGGCCAAAATTCACCCAACTTATTGTGGGAAGCTTGTGGAAGGCTACCTGAAATGTTTAACCCAAATTAAACAATTTAAAGGCAATGCTACCAAATACTAATTGAGTGTATGTAAACTTCTGACCCACTGGGAATGTGATGAAATAAATTAAAGCTGAAATAAATCATTCTCTCTACTATTATTCTGACATTTCACATTCATAAAATAAAGTGGTGACCCTAACTGACCTAAGACAGGGAATGTTTACTGGAATTAAATGTCAGGAATTGTGAAAAGCTGAGATTAAATGTATTTGGCTATGGTGTATTTAAACTTCCGACTTCAACTGTATCTAGACAGCGCTACAATACCACATCTACAGTAGATTTGATCAATTTAGATAATAACACATCTACTATTTATCCATCTAGACAGCGTTACAATAACACATCTAGTCTTTTTCTATCTAGACAGTGCTACAATAACACATCTAGTATTTATCTATCTAGACAGCGCAACGATAACACATCTAATATTTATCTATCCATCACAACCATAACTCAACTAGTATTTATCAAATTAGACAGTGCTGCAATAACACATCTAGTATTTATCGAGCTAGACTTCGCAGAAATAACACACCTACATAATAATTTATCTATCTAGACAGAGCTACAAAAACCCATCTAGTATTTATCCATCAAGACAGCGCTACAATAACACATCTAGTATTTATCTATCTAGACAGCACTACAATAACACATCTACTATTTATCTATCTAGACAGTGCTACAATAACACATCTAGTATTTATCTATCTAGACAGCACTACAATAACCCATCTAGTATTTATCTATCTAGACAGCACTACAATAACACATCTACTATTTATCTATCTAGACAGTGCTACAATAACACATCTAGTATTTATCTATCTAGACAGCACTACAATAACACATCTACTATTTATCTATCTAGACAGTGCTACAATAACACATCTAGTATTTATCTATCTAGACAGCACTACAATAACACACCTGGTATTTATCAATCTAGACAGTGCTACAGTAACCCATCTAGTATTTATCATTTTAGACAGTGCTACAATAACCCATCTAGTATTTATCATTTTAGACAGCGCTACAATAACCCATCTAGTATTTATCATTTTAGACAGCGCTACAATAACCCATCTAGTATTTATCTATCTATACAGCTCTACAATAACCAGTCTGGTATTTATCTATCTAGACAACACTACAATGACACCAAATCCATTAGTCACCTCATCTGACACTGAAACACATTCATGCGGTAGACTGAGTGGACGAGATGGTGTGTGTATGTGAGGTAAGGAGAGAGCAGTGGAGAGACAGAGACCTAGTAGGGGTGGGAGGGGGTGAGAGAGCGAGAGAGAGACCTAGTAGGGGTGGGAGGGGGAGAGAGAGAGACCTAGTAGGGGGTGGGAGGGGGGGGAGAGAGAGAGAGACCTAGTAGGGGTGGGAAGGGGTGAGAGAGAGAGAGAGAGAGAGACCTAGTAGGGGTGGGAAGGGGGAGAGAGAGAGACCTAGTAGGGGGTGGGAGGGGGAGAGGGGAGAGAGAGAGAGAGACCTAGTAGGGGTGGGAGGGGGAGATAGAAAGAGAGAGACCTAGTAGGAGGTGGGGGGGGGGAGAGAGAGAGAACTAGTAGGGGGTGAGAGAGGAGAGATAGAAAGAGAGAGACCTAGTAGGAGGTGGGAGGGGGAGAGAGACCTAGTAGGGGTGGGAGGTGGTGAGAGAGAGAGAGAGAGAGAGAGATAGACCTAGTAGGAGGTGGGAGGGGAGGAGAGAGAGAGACCTAGTAGGGGGTGGGAGGGGGTGGGAGAGAGAGAGAGAGACCTAGTAGGGGTGGGAGGGGGGAGACCTAGTAGGGGTGGGAGGGGGAGAGAGAGAGACCTAGTAGGGGTGGGAGGGGCGGAGAGAGAGAGACCTAGTAGGGGTGGGAAGGGGGAGAGAGAGAGACCTAGTAGAGAGAGAGACCTAGTAGGGGTGGGAGGGGGAGAGAGAGAGACCTAGTAGGGGTGGGAGGGGGAGAAAAGACCTAGTAGGGGTGGGAGGGCGGAGAGAGAGAGACCTAGTAGGGGTGGGAAATAAGACCTAGTAGGGGGTGAGAGAGAAGACCTAGTAGGGGTGGGAAGAGAGAGACCTAGTAGGGGTGGGAGGGGGGAGAGAGAGACCTAGTAGGGGGTGAGAGAGAGAGATAGAAAGAGAGAGACCTAGGGGGCGTCAGAAAGAGATAGAGAGAGACCTGGGTGGGGGAAACAGAGATAAAGAGAGAGCTCTGTTGTGCCCTGATAAGCAGACTGAGACACATAAAAGACTTGACAGGATGAGGTCACAATCCGGATGTCTGGTTGAAATAACACTGAAGAGAAGATGTTGAAACCGACTTTGCGGTTCAGCTCTTTTTTTCCACACAGTAAACATATTTTTTGCTGATTCAAACTTGCTCTGTTAGTCATGGGCTGGAACAAAAGCCTGCATACCCAGTAAGTCCCCAGGAGCAGGGTAGTTCACCACAACACTGTTAGGTATTATAGAGCACAGTAAGTCCCCAGGAGCAGGGTAGTTCACCACAATACTGTTAGGTATTAGAGAGCACGGTAAGTCCCCAGGAGCAGGGTAGTTCACTATCAAGTAGCATACTAAAGATTCCAATGAGGGTGGCTACCTACAGGGTTGGGGTCAAAACCATTTCAGTTGCAGTGAATTCAGGAAGTACACTTACATTGCTTTAAAAAGAGAGAGCGAGAGTGATAGAGCGAGAGAGAGAGGGGTAACAGAGAGTGACAGAGCGAGAGACCTCCTGCCCAATGTATGACCATATTATAGAGACATATTTCCCTCGGATTACACAGACCCACAAAGAATTCGAAAACAAATCCAATTTTGATAAACTCCCATATCCACTGGGGGAAATTCCACAGTGTGCCATCACAGCAGCAAGATTTGTGACCTGTTGCCACAAGAAAAGGGCAACCAGTGAAGAACAAACACCATTGTAAATACAACCCATATTATGGGTATGCTTATTATGGGTATGCATATATATGCTTATGTATTTTGCCTTGTGTACTTTCACCATTTGTACATTGTTACAACACTGTATATATACTGTATAATATAACACTGTATATATATATAATATGACATGTGTAACGTCTTTATTGTTTTGACATTTCTGTACGTGTAATGTTTACTGAGAGAGAGTAAGAAAGTGATAGAGTGAGAGAGTGAGTGAGAGAGTGAGAGAGCAACTGAGACAGAGAGAGTGATAGAGTGAGAGAGCGAGTGTGACAGTGAGAGAGTGATAGAGCGAGTGAGAGAGTGATAGAGTGATAGAGCGAGTGAGAGAGTGATAGAGTGAGAGAGCGACTGAGACAGTGAGAGAGTGACAGAGCGAGAGAGCGAGATAGATAGATAGATAGATAGATAGATAGATAGATAGATAGATAGATAGATAGATAGATAGATAGATAGATAGATAGATAGATAGATAGATAGATAGATAGATAGATAGATAGATAGATAGATAGATAGATAGATAGATAGATAGATAGATAGATAGATAGATAGATAGATAGATAGATAGATAGATAGATAGATAGATAGATAGATAGATAGATAGATAGATAGATAGATAGATAGATAGATAGATAGATAGATGGATGGATGGATGGATGGATGGATGGATGGATGGATGGATGGATGGATGGATGGATGGATGGATGGATGGATGGATGGATGGATGGATGGATGGATGGATGGATGGATGGATGGATGGATGGATGGATGGATGGATAGAGCTAGAAAGAGAGAGAGAAATATTTATATTTATATATATTTATATAATATATATATTTAATATTTAGAGAGAGAGAAGTAGAGCGATAGAGGGAGAAAAAAATATATTTATATATTGAGAGAGAGAGAGAGAGAGAGAGAGAGAGATAGAGAGAAGGATAGAAAGAGAGAGATAGAAAACGAGAGAGAGAGCAAAAGAGACAGACAGATAATGTAACCTTCCTGCTCTCCCTGATAAGCATTCAGCCAAATTAACAGCAGGTTTGTTTTCCATGTGGGTCGTAAGAGACAACCCCCTATTCTTCCCCCAGTGTCTGAGAGGGCCAATCACACAAGGACATCTGCTCTGCACCCTCTCTCTCCTCAGGACCCCAGTACCAGGGACGTCCTCTCTATCTTCCCTGTCCAGGAGGCAGGAGATACTGGCTGCTGGTAATCAGAGCTTGTTGCTGGGATATTGTTATGGTGTGTGTGTTATGGCCCCACGGTTGACATTGAACCCTGTAGTTGATTTACCCAAGGCTGCCCATCCTCATCACCTAACTTAGATGTGTGTGTGTGTGTCTGTGTGTGTGTGTGTGTGTGTGTGTGTGTGTGTGTGTGTGTGTGTGTGTGTGTGTGTGTGTGTGTGTGTGTGTGTGTGTGTTTTGTAGAATGTGTGTGTGTTGTGTGTGTGTGTGTGTTTGTAGACTGTGTGTGTATTGTGTATCTGTGTCTGTGTGTTTTGTAGACTGTGTGTGTGTATTGTGTATCTGTGTCTGTGTGTTTTGTAGACTGTGTGTGTGTATTGTGCATCTGTGTCTGTGTGTTTTGTAGACTGTGTGTGTGTATTGTGTATCTGTGTCTGTGTGTTTTGTAGACTGTGTGTGTGTATTGTGTATCTGTGTCTGTGTGTTTTGTAGACTGTGTGTGTGTATTGTGCATCTGTGTCTGTGTGTTTTGTAGACTGTGTGTATTGTGTATCTGTGTCTGTGTGTTTTGTAGACTGTGTGTGTGTATTGTGCATCTGTGTCTGTGTGTTTTGTAGACTGTGTGTATTGTGTATCTGTGTCTGTGTGTTTGTAGAATGTGTGTATTGTGTATCTGTGTCTGTGTGTTTTGTAGACTGTGTGTGTATTGTGTATCTGTGTCTGTGTGTTTTGTAGACTGTGTGTATTGTGTATCTGTGTCTGTGTGTTTCAAATCAAATCAAATCAAATCAAATCAAATTTTATTTGTCACATACACATGGTTAGCAGATGTTAATGCGAGTGTAGCGAAATGCTTGTGCTTCTAGTTCCGACAATGCAGTAATAACGAGCAAGTAATCTAACTAACAATTCCAAAAAAAAAAAAAAAAAAAAAAAAAACGACTGTCTTATACACAGTGTAAGGGGATAAAGAATATGTACATAAGGATATATGAATGAGTGATGGTACAGAGCAGCATAGGCAAGATACAGTAGATGATATCGAGTACAGTATATACATATGAGATAAGTATGTAAACCAAGTGGCATAGTTAAAGTGGCTAGTGATACATGTATTACATAAGGATGCAGTCGATGATATAGAGTACAGTATCAACGTATGCATATGAGATGAACAATGTAGGGTAAGTAACATTATATAAGGTAGCATTGTTTAAAGTGGCTAGTGATATATTTACATAATTTCCCATCAATTCCCATGATTAAAATGGCTGGAGTAGAGTCAGTGTCATTGACAGTGTGTTGGCAGTAGCCACTCAATGTTAGTGGTGGCTGTTTAACAGTCTGATGGCCTTGAGATAGAAGCTGTTTTTCAGTCTCTCGGTCCCAGCTTTGATGCACCTGTACTGACCTCGCCTTCTGGATGACAGCGGGGTGAACAGGCAGTGGCTCGGGTGGTTGATGTCCTTGATGATCTTTATGGCCTTCCTGTAGCATCGGGTGGTGTAGGTGTCCTGGAGGGCAGGTAGTTTGCCCCCGGTGATGCGTTGTGCAGACCTCACTACCCTCTGGAGAGCCTTACGGTTGAGGGCGGTGCAGTTGCCATACCAGGCGGTGATACAGCCCGCCAGGATGCTCTCGATTGTGCATCTGTAGAAGTTTGTGAGTGCTTTTGGTGACAAGCCGAATTTCTTCAGCCTCCTGAGGTTGAAGAGGCGCTGCTGCGCCTTCCTCACGATGCTGTCTGTGTGAGTGGACCAATTCAGTTTGTCTGTGATGTGTATGCCGAGGAACTTAAAACTTGCTACCCTCTCCACTACTGTTCCATCGATGTGGATGGGGGTGTTCCCTCTGCTGTTTCCTGAAGTCCACAATCATCTCCTTAGTTTTGTTGACGTTGAGTGTGAGGTTATTTTCCTGACACCACACTCCGAGGGCCCTCACCTCCTCCCTGTAGGCCGTCTCGTCGTTGTTGGTAATCAAGCCTACCACTGTTGTGTCGTCCGCAAACTTGATGATTGAGTTGGAGGCGTGCATGGCCACGCAGTCGTGGGTGAACAGGGAGTACAGGAGGGGGCTCAGAACGCACCCTTGTGGGGCCCCAGTGTTGAGGATCAGCGGGGAGGAGATGTTGTTGCCTACCCTCACCACCTGGGGCGGCCCGTCAGGAAGTCCAGTACCCAGTTGCACAGGGCGGGGTCGAAACCCAGGGTCTCGAGCTTGATGACGAGCTTGGAGGGTACTATGGTGTTGAATGCCGAGCTGTAGTCGATGAACAGCATTCTCACATAGGTATTCCTCTTGTCCAGATGGGTTAGGGCAGTGTGCAGTGTGGTTGAGATTGCATCGTCTGTGGACCTATTTGGGCGGTAAGCAAATTGGAGTGGGTCAAGGGTGTCAGGTAGGGTGGAGGTGATATGGTCCTTGACTAGTCTCTCAAAGCACTTCATGATGACGGATGTGAGTGCTACGGGCGGTAGTCGTTTAGCTCAGTTACCTTAGCTTTCTTGGGAACAGGAACAATGGTGGCCCTCTTGAAGCATGTGGGAACAGCAGACTGGTATAGGGATTGGTTGAATATGTCCGTAAACACACCGGCCAGCTGGTCTGCGCATGCTCTGAGGGCGCGGCTGGGGATGCCGTCTGGGCCTGCAGCCTTGCGAGGGTTAACACGTTTAAATGTCTTACTCACTTCGGCTGCAGTGAAGGAGAGACCGCATGATTCCGTTGCAGGCCGTGTCAGTGGCACTGTATTGTCCTCAAAGCGGGCAAAAAGTTATTTAGTCTGCCTGGGAGCAAGACATCCTGGTCCGAGACTGGGCTGGGTTTCTTCCTGTAGTCCGTGATTGACTGTAGACCCTGCCACATACCTCTTGTGTCTGAGCCGTTGAATTGAGATTCTACTTTGTCTCTGTACTGGCGCTTAGCTTGTTTGATAGCCTTGCGGAGGGAATAGCTGCACTGTTTGTATTCAGTCATGTTACCAGACACCTTGCCCTGATTAAAAGCAGTGGTTCGTGCCTTCAGTTTCACACGAATGCTGCCATCAATCCACGGTTTCTGGTTAGGGAATGTTTTAATCGTTGCTATGGGAACGACATCTTCAACGCACGTTCTAATGAACTCGCACACCGTATCAGCGTATTCGTCAATGTTGTTGTCTGACGCAATACGAAACATCTCCCAGTCCACGTGATGGAAGCAGTCTTGGAGTGTGGAGTCAGCTTGGTCGGACCAGCGTTGGACAGACCTCAGCGTGGGAGCTTCTTGTTTTAGTTTCTGTCTGTAGGCAGGGATCAACAAAATGGAGTCGTGGTCAGCTTTTCCGAAAGGGGGCGGGGCAGGGCCTTATATGCGTCGCGGAAGTTAGAGTAACAATGATCCAGGGTCTTTCCACCCCTGGTTGCGCAATCAATATGCTGATAAAATTTAGGGAGTCTTGTTTTCAGATTAGCCTTGTTAAAATCCCCAGCTACAATGAATGCAGCCTCCGGATAAATCGTTTCCAGTTTGCAGAGAGTTTTGTAGACTGTGTGTGTGTATTGTGTATCTGTGTCTGTGTGTTTTGTAGACTGTGTGTGTGTATTGTGCATCTGTGTCTGTGTGTTTTGTAGACTGTGTGTGTGTATTGTGTATCTGTGTCTGTGTGTTTTGTAGACTGTGTGTATTGTGTATCTGTGTCTGTGTGTTTTGTAGACTGTGTGTGTGTATTGTGTATCTGTGTTTGTGTGTTTTGTAGACTGTGTGTGTGTATTGTGCATCTGTGTCTGTGTGTTTTGTAGACTGTGTGTGTGTATTGTGCATACTGATTACATTTGAACTCCAGCTCTCACAAATGTTCCGTTCCAATCCCTCAATACCCCACCCCCTTTACCTCTCTGTTTTATAATAGCTCCGACTCTTTCCTAACCTCTCCCTCAACCTCTCCTTAACCTTAAAACACTCTGAAATTTGAATGACTGGAAGAATTTTGAAGTTTGACATTTGAAAAACGTGGATGAACTTCTAATTCTGACGTGAGACTGTGAGAGCTTGTTGAATATTGAGTTACACCCCCTTTTGCCCTCAGAACAGCCTCGATTCATCAGGGCGTGGACTCTACAAGGTGTTGAGAGCGTTCCACAGGGATGCTAGCCCATGTTCACGCCAAAGCTTCCCACAGCTGTGTCAAGTTGGCTAGTAGTGAATCTCTACTCTGAATAGCTCGTTCCGTCAGCGTGAAACTGCAAGAAACAGGATTCATTAGATCATGCAATGTTTTCCAATTCTCCAGTGTCCAGTATTTTCGTTCCTTAGCCCACTGCAGTGCAGTTTCTTGTTTTTCGTTGAAGAAAGGGAAACTCTGTAAGGTCGTCGGCTATCATACCCCATTCATGTCAAGATACCACGAGTTGTCCATTCTTTTTACGGGATTTTGGACACAGTTGACTAACTGTAGCCCGTCTGTTGCTCGGCACAATTCGTGTCAGCTTCCTTTGTTCTCTTTCATCAATTACCCATTTTTGACCACTGGCCTGCCGTCGGCTGGTGTCCGTTGGGTGGTGGACCATTCTTGATACACACAAGAAACTGTTGAGCGTGAAAAACTCAGCAGCGTTACAGTTCTTAACACACTCAAACGGGTTCGCCTGGTACCTACTATCATACCTCATTCCAAGGCACTCTTGCCTGGTACCTACTATCATACCTCATTCCAAGGCACTCTTGCCTGGTACCTACTATCATACCTCATTCCAAGGCACTCTTGCCTGGTACCTACTATCATACCTCATTCAAAGGCACTCTTGCCTGGTACCTACTATCATACCTCATTCAAAGGCACTCTTGCCTGGTACCTACTATCATACCTCATTCCAAGGCACTCTTGCCTGGTACCTACTATCATACCTCATTCCAAGGCACTCTTGCCTGGTACCTACTATCATACCTCATTCCAAGGCACTCTTGCCTGGTACCTACTATCATACCTCATTCCAAGGCACTCTTGCCTGGTACCTACTATCATACCTCATTCCAAGGCACTCTTGCCTGGTACCTACTATCATACCTCATTCCAAGGCACTCTTGCCTGGTACCTACTATCATACCTCATTCCAAGGCACTCTTGCCTGGTACCTACTACTCATACCTCATTCAAAGGCACTCTTTGCCTGGCACTCTTACCTACTATCATACCTCATTCCAAGGCACTCTTGCCTGGTACCTACTATCATACCTCATTCCAAGGCACTCTTGCCTGGTACCTACTATCATACCTCATTCCAAGGCACTCTTGCCTGCCTGGTACCTACTATCATACCTCATTCCAAGGCACTCTTGCCTGGTACCTACTATCATACCTCATTCCAAGGCACTCTTGCCTGGTACCTACTATCATACCTCATTCCAAGGCACTCTTGCCTGGTACCTACTATCATACCTCATTCCAAGGCACTCTTGCCTGGTACCTACTATCATACCTCATTCAAAGGCACATTTTTGCCTGGTACCTACTATCATACCCTCATTCAAAGGCACTCTTGCCTGGTACCTACTATCATACCTCATTCAAAGGCACTCTTGCCTGGTACCTACTATCATACCTCATTCAAAGGCACTCTTGCCTGGTACCTACTATCATACCTCATTCCAAGGCACTCTTGCCTGGTACCTACTATCATACCTCATTCCAAGGCACTCTTGCCTGGTACCTACTATCATACCTCATTCCAAGGCACTCTTGCCTGGTACCTACTATCATACCTCATTCCAAGGCACTCTTGCCTGGTACCTACTATCATACCTCATTCCAAGGCACTCTTGCCTGGTACCTACTATCATACCTCATTCCAAGGCACTCTTGCCTGGTACCTACTATCATACCTCATTCCAAGGCACTCTTGCCTGGTACCTACTATCATACCTCATTCCAAGGCACTCTTGCCTGGTACCTACTATCATACCTCATTCAAAGGCACTCTTGCCTGGTACCTACTATCATACCTCATTCAAAGGCACTCTTGCCTGGTACCTACTATCATACCTCATTCAAAGGCACTCTTGCCTGGTACCTACTATCATACCTCATTCAAAGGCACTCTTGCCTGGTACCTACTATCATACCTCATTCCAAGGCACTCTTGCCTGGTACCTACTATCATACCTCATTCCAAGGCACTCTTGCCTGGTACCTACTATCATACCTCATTCCAAGGCACTCTTGCCTGGTACCTACTATCATACCTCATTCAAAGGCACTCTTGCCTGGTACCTACTATCATACCTCATTCCAAGGCACTCTTGCCTGGTACCAACTATCATACCTCATTCAAAGGCACTCTTGCCTGGTACCTACTATCTACCTCATTCATACCCTCATTCCAAGGCACTCTTGCCTGGTACCTACTATCATACCTCATTCCAAGGCACTCTTGCCTGGTACCTACTATCATACCTCATTCCAAGGCACTCTTGCCTGGTACCTACTATCATACCTCATTCCAAGGCACTCTTGCCTGGTACCTACTATCATACCTCATTCCAAGGCACTCTTGCCTGGTACCAACTATCATACCTCATTCAAAGGCACTCTTGCCTGGTACCTACTATCATACCTCATTCAAAGGCACTCTTTCCCATTCACCCTCTGAATGACACATATACTGTACACAATCCATGTCTCAATTGTCTCAAAGCTTAAAATCCTTCTTTAACCCGTCTCCTCCCGTTCATCTACAGTGATTGGGGGGGGTTTTCAGCTTCCATCGGTTTAACAGAAGCAGTGAAATGTCAAACTGAACCGGCACAGTATGCAATTCGTTTTTAGATGAGAAATCATGTTGAATCTACCTACCTAGACACCCACCCACACACCTCCCTCTAGCTCTTCTAGTAACTGTACAATCTTAGAAAAAAGGTGCTACCTAGAACCTAAAATGGTTCTTCGGCTGTCCTTATAGGAGAACCCTTTGAATAACCATTTTCGGTTCCAGGTAGAAACATATTTGCTTCCATGTAGAACTCTTTCCACAGAGGGTTTTTACCTGGAACCCAAAGTGGTTCTATCTGGAACCAAAAAGGGAATATCCTGGAACTAAAAAGGGGTTTTACCTGGAACCCAAAGTGGTTCTATCTGGAACCAAAAAGGGAATATCCTGGAACTAAAAAGGGTTTTTACCTGGAACCCAAAGTGGTTCTATCTGGAACCAAAAAGGGAATATCCTGGAACTAAAAAGGGTTTTTACCTGGAACCCAAAGTGGTTCTATCTGGAACCAAAAAGGGTTATTCAAAGGGTTCTCCTAGGGGGACAGCCCAAGCTCCTTAAACACTACTCCTTCAACACTACTACACCCACTAAATAAATGATGGGAAAGGAAGAGTGGAGGAAGAGTAGAGGGAGAGGAGGGGAGGAGGGGTGAGGAGTGGAGAGATGGAGGAGGGGTCAAGGAAGAGGAGTGGAGGAGGGGTAGAGGAGTGGTGGAGGGGTGGAGAAAGAGAGGTGGAGGAAGTGTGGAGGAAGAGGAGTCGAGAGGTGGAGGAGTGGGCCCTGACCTGTTGCCCATGCAATAGGACAACAGAGTAACAATGCAACAGAACGAGGGATACGGTCAAAGGTGGTTTGTGTTGTCTGTCTTAGCATCAATAGTAAGTAATTTAGCTGCGTTGTAATGGAGTGGGCTGTGGCCAGACAGACACAATCACCAGCGCCAGCCAACCTCATAAGGCCATGGCATTCAGTCAGAGCAGTTACCGATCCTTATCTCACAGTACTGTACTATATTCTACTGTACACAGCACCAGCCCCAGCCATCATACAAGGCTCCCGGTCAAAGTAGTCACTGGCCATGTCCCAAATTGCCCCCTATTTCTATTCCATATATGCACTACTTTTGACCAGGGCCTGTAGGGACGCACCCACAGCCTCACTAGGCCAATTTTCCACCAGCCAAGGCAGTCCCTTGTTACGTCCCAAAAGGCACCCTAATGTCAATTGGGACTCACGAACATCCTCACAAGGCTGAGGCACCCGGTCAGAGCAGTCACTTGTACTGTACTGTACTGTACTGTACTGTACTGTACTGTACTGTACTGTACTGTACTGTACTGTACACAAAGCTGTCAGATGAATGAATTGACTCATGCCATAACAGGTCGTCAAAGCTAAACAAGCCCAAATCAAATCAAATCCAAAATTTTGTGTCACGTGCGCCTAATACAACCTTACACTGAAATGCTTACTTACAGGCCCTAACCAACAGTGTGACTTTTAGGTAAAAATAGATATTAGTTGAACAATAGATAAGTAAAGAAATAAAAACAACTGTAAAAAGACTGAAAAATAACAGTAGTGAGGCTATGTACAGGCACAGGTTAGTCGGGCTAACTGAAGTAGTATGTACATATAGGTATGGTTAAAGTGACTATGCATATATGATAAACAGAGAGTAGCAGAAGTGTAAAAGAGGGGTTGGGGGCGGGACAATGCAAATAGTCCAGGAAGCCATTTGGTTACTTGTTCAGGAGTCTTATGGCTTAGGGGTAAAAACTTTTGAGAAGCCTTTTGGTCGTAGACTTGGCGCTCCGGTACCGCTTGCCATGCGGTAGTAGAGAGAACATTCAATGACTGGTGTGGCTGGGGTCTTTGACAATTTTTAGGGCCTTCCTTTGACAAAGTCTGATGTAGAGGTCCTGGATGGCAGGCATCTTAGCCCCAGTGATGTACTGGACAGTACGCACTACCCTCTGTAGGGCCTTGCGGTCGGAGAATGAGCAGTTTGCGTACCAGGCAGTGATGCAACCAGTCAGGATACTCTCGATGGTGCAGCTGTAGAACATTTTGAGGATCTCAGGACCCATGCCAAATCTTTTAAGTTTCCTGAAGGGGAATAGGCTTTGTCGTGCCCTCTTCACAACTGTCTTGGACCATTCTATTTTGTTGGTGATATGGACACCAAGGATCTTGAAGCTCTCAACCTGCTTTACTACAGCCCCGTCGATGAGAATGGGGGTGTGCTTTTTCCTCCTTTTCCTGTAGTCCACAATCATCTCCTTTGTCTTGATTATGTTGAGGGATGGGTTGTTATTCTGGCACCACCCGGCCAGGTCTCTGACCTCATCCCTGTAGGTTGTCTCATTGTTGATCAGGCGAGGGAGAACTTTGTATGTGTGTCTGTGTGTGGAGTACAGGTGATCTAGAATTATTTTCCCTCTGGTTGCGCATTTAACTTGTTGATAGAAATTAGGTAGAGCTGTTATAAGTTTCCCATTAAAATCCCCGGCCACTAGGATGCGCCTCTGGGTGAGCGGTTTGCTGTTTGCTTATTTCCTTATACAGCTGACTGAGTGCGGTCTTAGTGCCAGCTTCAGTCTGTGGTGGTAAATCAACAGCCACAAAAGTATGGATGAAAACTCTCTTGGCAAATAGTGTGGTCTACAGTTTGTCTTAACATAAGTTACTCTACTTCAGGCGAACAAAATCTAGAGACTTCCTTAGATTTCGTGCACCAGCTGTTGTTTACAAATATGCACAGACCGCCCTCCCTCGTCTTACTGGAGTGTGCTGTTCTATCTTGCCGGTGCAGCATATATCCCTCTAGCCGAATATCCATATCATCATTCAGCCATGATTCTGTGAAACATAAGATGTTACAGTTTCTGATGTCCAGTTGGTTGATATTTGTGATCGTACCTTGTCTAATTTATTGTCCAATGACTGCCCGTTGGCAAGTAATATTGACGGTAACGGCAGCTTTCCCATTCGCCGTCTGCGGATCCTTACGAGGAACCCCGCTCTGTGTCCTCTGTACCTGCGTCTCTTTCTCTTGCCAATGACGGGGATCCTGGCCTTGTCGGGTGTCCGAAGTACATCCAGTGCGTCCTGCTTGTTGAAGAAAAATCTTAGTCTAATCCGAGGTGAGTGATCGCTGTCCTGATATCCAGAAGCTCTTTTTTGTTGTAAGATACGGTGGTAGAAACATTATGTACAAAATAAGTTACAAATAACACGCAAAAAAACACATGAAGCACAATTGGTGCGGTGCCCGTAAAACTGCTGCCATTTCTTCTGCTGCCATTTTACAGTATTAACTTTGTTGGTTTCTCATTTCCTTTGATCAGTGTTTTCCAAATGGTGAGTTCAGTAGTCTTGGGGTGTTAAAAGCCCAATGAAAAATTCATTTTTTTCCTATTTCATATCATATTGTACAACAGCTGATGAAACTAACACTGTAAAGTGTTCCTGATCATTTCTGGTTGAAAATACAATCTACATAGGACCTTCTACTCACCAGGTTTGCATGAGTGGGAGTTTTGGTTTTCCATGATGACATCACAATGCGGTAAATTGGCTAATAGACCAATGACAAAGAGAGTTCCAAATCTCTTTGCCAACAACAGCTAGTTTTCAGATTTCCCTTCCCCACTCAGACCACTCCCAGCACTCCGAGCAAAATTATTTTCTGACAAGTATTTTCTTGCTAAAAAGCTTTTTTTTTAACCAATTTTAATAGAAATCTGTTACAGTAAGGTACTTGTGAATCAGAAATGATTTGATATTGATATAAAAATGGCTGCAATGGGCCTTTAAGACCATTTGGGTTGTGGCTCAAAGGCCGTGTCCTGGCTAGACACATGGTTTAGTTTACATTAGCGGTTACAAGAACCATTCAAAAGCTTTAGGTGGGTCACAGCTCAATACAAATTTACAACCACAATCAATCAATCAATCACTCAATCAAATGTATTTATAAAGTCCTTTTTACATCAGCTGATGTCACAAAGTGCTGTACAGAAACCCAGTCTAAAACCCCAAACAGCAAGCAATGCAGATGTAGAAGAACGGTGGCTAGGAAAAACTTAATAGAAAGGAAACCTAGAGAGGAACCAGGCTATGAGGGGTGGCCAGTCCTCTTCTGGCTGTGCCGGGTGGAGACGAGAAAAAGAGAGAGGGAGAATTAGAGGGAGCATACTTAAATCTACACAGGACACTGGATAAGACAGGAGAAATACTCCAGATATAACAGACTGACCCTAGCCACCCGACATATAAACTACTGCAGCATAAATACTGGAGCCTGAGACAGGAGGTGTCGGGAGACACTGTGGTCCTGTCTGACGATACCCCCATACAGGGCCAAACAGGCAGGATATAACCCCACCCACTTTGCCAAAGCACAGCCCCCACACGACTGGAGGGATATCTTCAACCACCAATGTACTACCCTAAGACAAGTCAGAGCATAGCCCACAAAGATCTCCCCCACAGCACGAACCCGAGGGGGGCGCCACACCGTACAGGAAGATCACGTTAGTGACTCAACCCACTCAAGTGACGCACCCCTCCTAGGGACGGCATGGAAGAGCACTAGTAAGCCAGCGACTCAGCCCTCGTAATAGGGTTAGAGAAAGAGAATCACAGTGGAGAGATGGGATCCGGGCAGACAGAGACAGCAAGGGCAGTTAGTCACTACAGTGCCTTTCCGTTCACCTTCACACTCCTGGGTCAGACTACACTCAATCATAGGACCTACTGAAGAGATGAGTCTTCAATAAAGCCTTAAAGGTCGAGACCAAGTCTGCTTCTATCACATGGAAGGGCAGACCATTCTATAAAAATTGGAGCTCTATAGGAGAAAGCCCTGCCTCCAGCTAATGGCTTAGAAATTCTAGGGACAGTAAGGAGCCCTGCGTCTTGTGACCGTAGCGTACGTTTAGGTATGTACGGCAGGACCAAATCAGAAAGATAGGTAGGAGCATGCCCATGTAATGCTTTGTAGGTTATCAGTAAAACCTTGAAATCAGCCCTAGCCTTAACTTCACAGGAGGTTAACTTCATAGGAAGCCAGTGTAGAGAGGCTAGCACTTGAGTAATATGCAGATGGAAAAAAGCTGTCCTTTAAATATTTTTCATATTTTCATCAAAAGAGAGATCAGGGTCCGGAGTAACGCCTTGGTCCTTCACAGTTTTATTTAAGACGACTGTTCAACCATCAAGATTAATTGTCAGATCCAACAGAAGTTTTCTTTCTTTCTTCGGACCTAGAACTAGCATCTCTATTCTGCAAAACATTTGACGCCATCCACTTCCTTATGTCTGAAACACAGGCTTCCAGGGAGGGAAATGTACAACTGTGTATCGTACACATTGCAGTGAAAGTTAGCATTATGTTTCCGAATGTCATCACCAAGAGGAAAAATATATAGTGAAAACAATAGTGGTCCTAAAACGGAACCTTGAGGAACACCGAAATTTACAGTTGATTTGTCAGAGGACAAACCATCCACAGAGACAAACTGATACCTTTCTGACAAATAAGATCTAAACCAGGCCAGAACTTGTCCGTGTAGACCAATTTGGGTTTCCAATCTCCCCAAAACAATGTAGTGATTGATTGTATCAAAAGCAGCACGAAGGTCCAGAAGCACGAGGACAGATGCAGAGCCTCTGTCTGACGCCATTAAAATGTCATTTACCACCTTCACGTCTGCAGTCTCAGTGATATGATGGGGTCTAGAACCAGACTGAAGCATTTCGTAGACATTGTTTGTCTTCAGGAAGGCAGTGAGTTGCTGTGCAACAGCTTTTCAAAAATCTGGGAGATTCGATATAGGCCAATAGTTTTTTATATTTTCTGGGTCAAGGTTTGGCTTTTTCAAGAGAGGATTTATTACTGCCACTTTTACTGAGTGGATAGGGAGCCATTTATTATGTTCAACATTGGAGGGCCAAGCACAGGAAGCAGCTCTTTCAGTAGTTTAGTTGGAAAAGGGTTCAATATGAAGCTTGAAGGTTTAGAGGCTAAGACTGTTTTCATCATTGTGTCAAGAGATATAGTATTTAAAAACTTGAGTGTCTCCCTTGAGCCTAGGTCCTGGCAGTGTTGTGCAGACTCAGGATAACTGAGCTTTGGAGAAATACGTAGTTAGAGTCCATGGATTCTTCAATTACATTCCTTCTTTTTCCACTTATCCAATCTTTTTGGCTCTATAACAAAGAACAAACAACAAAAACATATACATGATCAAATACACATTTTAGAATCAACTATTAAAGACTACCAGAACCCACTGGATTCTCCAATTACATTGAATGAAATACATGCCAAAATAAAAATCCTCCAACCCAAAAAGGCCTGCGGTGTTGATGGTGTCAATGAAATGATAAAATATGCAGACAACAAATTCCAATTGGCTATACTAAAACTCTTTAACATCATCCTTAGCTCTGGCATCTTCCCCAATATTTGGAACCAAGGAGTGATCCCCAATCCACAAAATAGGAGACAAATTTGACCCCAATAACTACCATGGGATATGCATCAGCGGCAACCTTGGGAAAATCCTCTGCATTATCATTAACAGCAGACTCATACATTTCCTTAGTGAAAACAATGTACTGAGCAAATGTCAAATGGGCTTTTTACCAAATGATCATACGACAGACCACGTATTCACCCTGCACAGCCTAGTTGACAAACAAACAAACCAAAAGGCAAAGTCTTCTCATGCTTTGTTGATTTCAAAAAAGCCTTTGACTCAATTTGGCATGAGGGTCTGCTATACAAATTGATGGAAAGTTCCTCAACAGCTTCTACCCCTAAGCCATTAGACTGCTGAACAATTCATAAAAATCTCCTCCGGACAATTTACATTGACCCCCCCCCTTGTACACTGCTGCTATTCGCTGTTTGTTTGTTACCCATGCATAGTCACTTCGAAGCCTACCTACATTTACAGATTACTTCAACCAGCCTGTACCCCGGCACACTGACTCAGTACCGGTATATAGCCTCGTTATTGTTATTCTTATTGTGTTACTGTTTATTATTACATTTTATTTTAGCCTACATGGTAAATATTGTCTTCTTCTTGAGCTGCACTGTTGGTTAAGGGCTTGTAAGTAAGCATTTCACGGTAAAGTCTACACTTGTTGTACTCGGCGCATGTGACAAATACATTTTGATTTGATTTGAGCGGTCTGAGAGACAAGGCAAAAAGGGCATTCTATGCCATATAAAGGAACATAACATTTTACATACCAATTAGGGTCTGGCAAGAAATACTTGAATCAGTTATAGAACCCATTGCCCTTTATGGTTGTGAAGTCTGGGGTCCGCTCACCAACCAATAATTCACAAAATGGGACAAACACCAAATTGAGACTGCACGCAGAATTCTGCAAAAAAAAATCCTCCTTTGTACAACGTAAAACACCAAATAATGCATGCAGAGCAGAATTAGGCCTATACCCATTAATTATCAAAATCCAAAAAAGAGCCATTAAATTCTACAACCACCTAAAAGGAAGTGATTCCCAAACCTTCCATAACAAAGCCATCACCTACAGAGAGATGAACCTGGAGAAGAGTTCCCTAAGCAAGCTGGTCCTGGGACTCTGTTCACAAACACAAACAGAGCCCCAGAGCCCCAGGACAGCAACACAATTAGACCCAACCAAATCATGAGAAAACAAACATATAATTACTTGACACATTGGACAAAATTAACAAAAAAACAGAGCAAACTATTTGGCTATTTGGCCCTAAACAGAGAGTACACAGTGGCAGAATACCTGACCAATGTGACTGGCCCAAACTTATGGAAAGCTTTGACTATGTACAGATAGCCTTGCTATTGAGAAAGGCCGCCGTAGGCAGACATGGCTCTCAAGAGAAGACAAGCACAATGCCCACAAAATGAGGTGGAATCTGATCTGTGGGTCCTGACCTCCTGCCAAATGTATGAACATATTAGAGACACATATTTCCCTCCGATTACACAGATCCACAAAGAATTTGAAAACAAACCCAATTTTGATAAACTCCCATATCTACTGGGTGAAATACTACAGTGTGCATCACAGCAGCAAGATGTGTGACCTGTTGCAGCAAGAAAAGGGCAACCAGTGAAGAACAAACAACCTTGTAAATAAAACCCATATTTAGGTTGATTTATTTTCCCCTTTGTACTTTAACCATTTGCACATTGTTACAACACTGTATATAGACATAATATGACATTTGTAATGTCTTTATTATTTTGGAACTTCTGTGAGTGTAATGTTTACTGTTCATTTTTATTGTTTATTTCACTTTTGTATATTATCTACTTCACTTGCTTTGGCAATGTTAACACATGTTTCCAATGCCAATAAAGCCCCTTGAATTCAATTGAATTGAGAGAGAGAGGTGGTGGCAGTGACAGAGGAGAGAAAGAGTAGGTGACCAACTCTGGTCAACAGCCAACTCAATAGTCAACTCAACAGTCAGCTCAACAGCCAACTTAATAATCAACTCAACAGCCAACTCAATAGTCAACTCAATACTCAACTCAACAGCCAACTCAACAGCCAACTCAATAGTCAACTCAACAGTCAACTCAATAGTCAACTCAACAGCCAACAAAACATCTAATGCCACTTTACATAATGTTTACATACCCTACATTACTCATCTCATAAGTATACACTGTACTCTATACCATCTGCTGCATCTTGCCTATGCCGTTCGGTCATCACTCATTCATATATTTATATATACATATTCTTATTCATTCCTTTACACTTGTTTGTTTAAGGTAGTTGTTGTGAAATTGTTAGGTTAGATTACTTGTTAGATATTACTGCATGGTCGGAACTAGAAGCACAAGCATTTTGCTACATTCGCATTAACATCTGCTAACCATGTGTATGTGACAAATACAATTTGATTTGATTTGAACAGCCAACTCAATAGTCAACTCAACAGCACACTCCATAGTCAACTCAACAGCCAACTCAACAGCCAACTCTGGTCAACAGCCAACTCAACAGCCCACTCTGGTCAATAGCCAACTCAACAGCCAATTCTGGTCAACAGCCAACTCAACAGCCCACTCTGGTCAACAGCCAACTCAACAGCCAACTCTGGTCAACAGCCCACTCTGGTCAACAGCCAACTCAACAGCCAACTCTGGTCAACAGCCAACTCTGGTCAACAGCCAACTCAACCGCCAACTCTGGTCAACAGCTAACTCTGGTCAACAACCAACTCAACCGCCAACTCTGGTCAACAGCCAACTCTGGTCAACAGCCAACTCTGGTCAACAGCCAACTCTGGTCAACTGCATACTGGGTTCACGAGTCTCCCAGCCCTCTTTGAGCTGAGACAATATATTTATGTTTGTGTCCCATATGGCATCCTATTCTCTATACAGTGCAATGTATCAATGCTCTAGCTAAAACATCTGTTCATGTTTCGGCGTCATTTGGGACAGAGAAGACGAGTCGGAAATGGGAAAATGCATCACTGGTAACGTCACTGCAGTATCGCTGCAGTATCACTGCCGTAGCAGCTTGTAACCCTAGCTAAACATGAGCACAATTCCCATCCGCATTTGAAGCCCCGCCTACCAAAACTTGTGATTTGTTGGGAGAGTTGTGGAGCCTCCCTGGAATTTTTTTCCCTCCATTTTTTTTCAAAATCTCAGAGAGAAGTTTACATTCTCCACTAGACCGGTCAGGGATATGCGAGACTAAAGGCCGATGGACCCTGGTCAAAAAGTCATGCAGGATATAGAGAATAGGGTGCCATTTGAATCCTCCAGCTTCCTCCAGTATCCACCATCCATCATTAAGCCCTTCCTCATTCTCCTCCCCACACAGGGTGAGCCTCTCTGGGCTAGCAGCTGCTGCTCTCTGCCGTGGGCAGCTCAACCTTGTGGAGATAGATGGCCAGCCGTGCCGATGGACTCTGCACACAGAAGGTTATGGATGATGTGTCGGGGTGAAGAGAAAGGCACAGAAGAGGAGAGGTTTGAGCAGAGGGCAGCAATACTGAGGTGCCCACAGAGTTGGCAAGTGTTTTCATTAGGGGATATAATATGAGAGAGAGAGAGAGAGAGAGAGAGAGAGAGAGAGAGAGAGAGAGTATTTCCTCCGGGAGTTAGCCAAGACATCCTTGTCCTTTATCAATCTACTCTACATTACAGATGGATGGACAGACAGCGAGAGGAGGAAGAGATGGATAGATAGAGAGAGAGGGGGGGAAGAGATTAACTACATTTATTTCAGGACAGCGAATTAAAAAGGGGAAGGTCATTATTTTTATCAGGCGAGGAATGAGGCGAGGCGAGGGATGAGGCGAGACCTATTCTTAGCTGTGACCTGTCGGCTTGTAGACATGACAGATGTAAAGTTTTTAGCACGGCCCACCTGCATCCCAAATGGTGCCCTATTCCCTATATAGTGCACTACTTTTCACCAGGTCCATAGGCCAGTCCCAGACAGACACAGATCACTGCCTCATCAAAGATCCCGTCCTGGGAAGAGAGTGATTTAGAACGGAAGATCAGAGGCAGAGATTGGGAGCTGTGCATGCTGGAAATATGACAATGGATATTGTGTAGGAAGAAGTAGTGGACCACGATGGAAACACGTCTGACTTCTGGTGACATCAAACCTTGATGATGTCGTTTATGCACCTGCCTTGCTAATTAATTCAAAGTGTCTACTAAGCTAAACGGAACTAAACTAAATGTAACTGAACTAAACAGAACTGAACTAAACAGAACTGAACTAAACAGAACTGAACTAAACTAAATGTAACTGAACTAAACAGAACTGAACTAAACTAAATGGAACTGAACTAAACAGAACTGAACTAAACAGAACTGAACTAAACACAACTGAACTAAACTAAACAGAACTGAACTAAACAGAACTGAACTAAACACAACTGAACTAAACTAAACGGAACTGAACTAAACAGAACTGAACTAAACAGAACTGAACTAAACTAAATGGAACTGAACTAAACAGAACTGAACTAAACAGAACTGAACTAAACAGAACTGAACTAAACTAAACGGAACTGAACTAAACAGAACTGAACTAAACAGAACTGAACTAAACTAAATGGAACTAATCTGAACTAAGCGGAACTAAACTTAACTAAACTTAACGTAACTGAACTAAACGTAACTAAAGTAAACTGATCTAAACTAATCCCACATCATTATAAGTCTGTCTGAATATTGTTTATTGTATGATAATATCATGTAGTAGATATAATTAACATATAGTGTATATAGAGTATACTGTATATATTATCATATAGTGTATAACCAGTATATATAATACCACATAGTGTATAAGAGTATATATAATATCATATAATGTATATACAGTATATGTAATATCATATAGTGTATAACAGTAAATATAATATCATGTAATGCATATACAGTATAGATAATATCATATAGTGTATATACAGTATCTACATTATCATATAGTCTTAATACCATATATATATATATAATATCATAGTGTATATACAATATATGTAATATCATATAGTGTATAAACAGTATATATAATTTTAACCAGTATATCATATAGTGTATTACCAGTATATCTAATATCATATAGTGTATATTAAATATCATATAGTGTATATACAGTATATATAGTATCATGTAGTGTATATACAGTATATGTGATAATATAATATAGTGTATAACCACTATTAAAAATATCATATACTACATATACAGTATATATAATATCATAGAGTGTATATACAGTTTATATAATATCATATAGTCTATATACAGTATATATACTATCATCTTTTTGCTGATGATGTGTTTCAGAGATATCTGCCCTGTCCGTGTATTGAATGATACTATATGAAATGGCAAAAAAAACGTGGTTTTTGCTCTGACATGTACTGTCAACTGTAACGGCAAAATAAAATGATTTAATCCATTTTAGAATAAGGCTGTAACGAAACAAAATGTGGAAAAAGTCAAGGGGTCTGAAAACTCTCAGAATGCTCTGTACCACTCCAGACAGCCATAGACTTTGCTAGATAACCCCACTAGCTACAATCCCAATACATACACACCAAAACCCCAAGACAAAACACACCACAATACAAAAACCCCATGCCACACCCTGGCCTGACCCAATACATGAAGAAAAACACAAAATACTAGACCAGGGCGTGACATAATGAGAATTTCTGTATTTGAATTTGGCGCTCTGCAATCTCACTGGATGTTGGCCAGATGGGACGCTAGCGTCCCACATACCCTATTACAATGTTTAAAAAATATATATACATATTTCATCTTTATTTAACCAGGTAGGCAAGTTGAGAACAAGTTCTCATTTACAATTGCGACCTGGCCAAGATAAAGCAAAGCAGTTTGACACATTCAATGACACAGAGTTACACATGGAGTAAAACAAACATACAGTCAATAATACAGTAGAAACATAAGTCTATATACAATGTGAGCAATTGAGGTGAGAAGGGAGGTAAAGGCAAAAAAAGGCCAAGGTGGTGAAGTAAATACAATATAGCAAGAAAAACACTGGAATGGTAGATTTGCAGTGGAAGAATGTGCAAAGTAGAGATAGTGGGGTGCAAAGGAGCAAAATTAATTAATTAATACAGTAGGGGGAGAGGTAGTTGTTTGGGCTAAATTATAGATGGGCTATGTACAGGTGCAGTAAGCTGCTCTGACAACTGGTGCTTAAAGCTAGTGAGGGAGATAAGTGTTTCCAGTTTCAGAGATTTTTGTAGTTCGTTCCAGTCATTGGCAGCAGAGAACTGGAAGGAGAGGCGGCCAAAGGAAGAATTAGTTTTGGGGGTGACCAGAGAGATACACCTGCTGGAGCGCGTGCTACAGGTGGGTGCTGCTATGGTGACCAGCGAGCTGAGATAAGGGGGGACTTTACCTAGCAGGGTCTTGTACATGACCCTGGAGCCCGTGGATTTGGCGACGAGTATGAAGCGAGGGCAGGCCAACGAGAGCGTACAGGTCGCAGTGGTGGATAGTATATGGGGCTTTGGTGACAAAACGGATGGCATTGTGATAGACTGCATCCAATTTATTGAGTAGAGTGTTGGAGTCTATTTTATAAATGACATCGCTGAAGTCGAGGATCGGTAGGAAGGTCAGTTTTACAAGGGTATGTTTGGCAGCATGAGTGAAGGATGCTTTGTTGCGAAATAGGAAGCCAATTCTAGATAACTTTGGATTGGAGATGTTTGATGTGAGTTTGGAAGGAGAGTTTATACTCTAACCAGACACCTAGGTATTTGTAGTTGTCCACATATTCATAAGTCAGAACCGTACAGCGTAGTGATGTTGGATGTGCAGGCAGGTGCAGGCAGCGATCGGTTGAAGAGCATGCATTTAGTTTTGCCTGTATTTTAGAGCAATTGGAGGCCACGGAAGGAGAGTTGTATGGTATTGAAGCTCGTCTGGAGGGTTGTACTGGTTAAAGGGTCTGAATACTTATGTAAATGTTATATTTCAGTCTTTTATTATCATAAATTAGCAAAAATGTCTATAAACCGATTTTGGCTTTGTCATTATGGGGTATTGTGTGGAGATTCATGACGGGGAAAAAACGATTTTATACATTTTAGATTAAGGCTGTAACGTAACAAAATGTGGAGAAAGTCAAGGGGTCTGATTACTTTCCCGATAGCTCTGTATGCTCCTTCCTGGCAGGCAGAAAGGCCAGGAAACTTAACACACGCTCTGCCTCCTCTCTATTTCGAGCGGCTATTGATAGCACCTAGAACCTAATGCCTCAATATAGACTAAATACAGTGCCTTGCGAAAGTATTCGGCCCCCTTGAACTTTGCGACCTTTTGCCACATTTCAGGCTTCAAACACAAAGATATAAAACTGTATTTTTTTGTGAAGAATCAACAACAAGTGGGACATAATCATGAAGTGGAACGACATTTATTGGATATTTCAAACTTTTTTAACAAATCAAAAACTGAACAATTGGGCGTGCAAAATTATTCAGCCCCCTTACTCTCAGTGCAGCAAACTCTCTCCAGAAGTTCAGTGAGGATCTCTGAATGATCCAATGTTGACCTAAATGACTAATGATGACAAATACAATCCACCTGTGTGTAATCAAGTCTCCGTATAAATGCACCTGCACTGTGATAGTCTCAGAGGTCCGTTAAAAGCGCAGAGAGCATCATGAAGAACAAGGAACACACCAGGCAGGTCCGAGATACTGTTGTGAAGAAGTTTAAAGCCGGATTTGGATACAAAAAGATTTCCCAAGCTTTAAACATCCCAAGGAGCACTGTGCAAGCGATAATATTGAAATGGAAGGAGTATCAGACCACTGCAAATCTACCAAGACCTGGCCGTCCCTCTAAACTTTCAGCTCATACAAGGAGAAGACTGATCAGAGATGCAGCCAAGAGGCCCATGATCACTCTGGATGAACTGCAGAGATCTACAGCTGAGGTGGGAGACTCTGTCCATAGGACAACAATCAGTCGTATATTGCACAAATCTGGCCTTTATGGAAGAGTGGCAAGAAGAAAGCAATTTCTTAAAGATATTCATAAAAAGTGTCATTTAAAGTTTGCCACAAGCCACCTGGGAGACACACCAAACATGGGGAAGAAGGTGCTCTGGTCAGATGAAACCAAAATTGAACTTTATGGCAACAATGCAAAACGTTATGTTCGGCGTAAAAGCAACACAGCTCATCACTCTGAACACACCATCCCCACTGTCAAACATGGTGGTGGCAGCATCATGGTTTGGGCCTGCTTTTCTTCAGCAGGGACAGGGAAGATGGTTAAAATTGATGGGAAGATGGATGGAACCAAATACAGGACCATTCTGGAAGAAAACCTGATGGAGTCTGCAAAAGACCTGAGACTGGGATGGAGATTTGTCTTCCAACAAGACAATGATCCAAAACATAAAGCAAAATATACAATGGAATGGTTCAAAAATAAACATATCCAGGTGTTAGAATGGCCAAGTCAATGTCCAGACCTGAATCCAATCGAGAATCTGTGGAAAGAACTGAAAACTGCTGTTCACAAATGCTCTCCATCCAACCTCACTGAGCTCGAGCTGTTTTGCAAGGAGGAATGGGAAAAAATGTCAGTCTCTCGATGTGCAAAACTGATAGAGACATACCCCAAGCGACTTACAGCTGTAATCACAGCAAAAGGTGGCGCTACAAAGTATTAACTTAAGGGGGCTGAATAATTTTGCACGCCCAATTTTTCAGTTTTTGATTTGTTAAAAAAGTTTGAAATATCCAATAAATGTCGTTCCACTTCATGATTGTGTCCCACTTGTTGTTGATTCTTCACAAAAAAATACAGTTTTATATCTTTATGTTTGAAGCCTGAAATGTGGCACAAGGTCGCAAAGTTCAAGGGGGCAGAATACTTTCGCAAGGCACTGTATGTATCATTTAACTTTTAAAATGTGTTACCTTTTATATATGACATGAACAGAACCAGTCACACTGTTTCAATCTGATTAGGCAAAGGTCTTCTGTAGGCCTGCGCACATTCCTCCAAAATATAATTCCAGCATCCTCAAAATGCCTCGACATTAACCAGGTTTCCATCCAACCTTTTATGCCAGTAATAACTAAAGTCATGACATCATGGGAAAACATGCCGTTTTTTTAGGCTTCAGAAAAGTGCACGGTGATGCGCTTGACGCTCCTTTCAATAATTATACAGGGTCTTATTCTGATGACCTGATGATCGATGCTTGGCTGCTGTTTGACAAAGAAAAACAATCTCACACTTTGGGCAATAATAACCTCATTATGTGTCACGTTCTGACCTTTATTTCCTTTGTTTTGTCTTTATTTAGTATGGGCAGGGCGTGAGTTGGGGTGGGCAGTCTATATTTGTGTTTCTATGTTTTTTCTATTTCTGTGTTTGGCCTGATATGGTTCTCAATCAGAGGCAGCTGTTTATCGTTGTCCCTGATTGAGAACCATATTTAGGTAGCCTGGGTTTCACTGTTGGTTTGTGGGTGTTTGTTTCCGTGTGTGTGTTTTTCGCCACACGGTACTGTTTCAGTTTGGTTTATTTCACGTTATTGTTTTGGATTTCATAGTGTTCAGTGCTTTTCTTATTAAAATCGTCATGAACACTTACCACGCCGCATCTTGGTCCGATCCTTACTCCTCTTCAGACGAAGAGGAGGAAATCTTCCGTTACATTATGTTGTAGGCTATATCCGTACTGTATCTGTAAGCTACTGTGCAAGTGGAAATGCCAGAGTGGCTGTAACTGCATGGCATTTAATTAATAGTGACAAAACTATCAGTAGGCCTAGAGTTGAAAATGTTCTTTACTCGGCACATGGGAATTTAACTGCAGCACATTCGCATGAATGTCTGTTGCCTATCTGTCACCTGAGCTGAGCAGTGTAGATGTCTCTTCTGGTCTTGACAAGAAAACAAAAAACTGTCGGTGGAGGTTCTCTTTACTGCACTGTTGAACCAATCCTGTAAATACAGAGGATGATTTAAAATTAAGTGTCGCTTTGTTAAAGTCCAACAGGTCTCTTTCCATTTCCTCTGCCAACCAGATGTTGTAACCGACCCCCCCAGAGGGTGGGGTTTGCATAAATACAGGTGTGTAGTTACAAAGATCAACACCAAAGTAACCAGGCAAGATCAACACCAACGTACTCAGGTGAGATCAACACCAACGTACCCAGGTGTGATCAACACCAACGTACCCAGGTGAGATCAACACCAACGTAACCAGGTAAGATCAACACCTACGTAACCAGGTGAGATCAACACCGACGTACCCAGGTGAGATCAACACCAACGTAACCAGGCAAGATCAACACCAACGTACCCAGGTGAGATCAACACCAACGTACCCAGTTGAGATCAACACCAACGTAACCAGGTAAGATCAACACCAACGTACCCAGGTGAGATCAACACCAACGTAACCAGGCAAGATCAACACCAACGTACCCAGGTGAGATCAACACCAACATACCCAGTTGAGATCAACACCAACGTAACCAGGTAAGATCAACACCAACGTAACCAGGTAAGATCAACACCTACGTAACCAGGTGAGATCAACACCTACGTAACCAGGTGAGATCAACACCTACGTAACCAGGTGAGATCAACACCTACGTAACCAGGTGAGATCAACACCAACGTAACCAGGTGAGATCAACACCTACGTAACCAGGTGAGATCAACACCTACGTAACCAGGTGAGATCAACACCTACGTAACCAGGTGAGATCAACTCCGACATAACCAGGTGAGATTAACACCAACGTAACCAGGTGAGATCAACACCTACGTAACCAGGTGAGATCAACACCTACGTAACCAGGTGAGATCAACACCTACGTAACCAGGTGAGATCAACACCTACGTAACCAGGTGAGATCAACACCTACGTAACCAGGTGAGATCAACTCCGACGTAACCAGGTGAGATTAACACCTACGTAACCAGGTGAGATCAACACCTACGTAACCAGGTGAGATCAACACCTACGTAACCAGGTGAGATCAACACCTACGTAACCAGGTGAGATCAACTCTGACGTAACCAGGTGAGATTAACACCAACGTAAACAGGTAAGTTCTAATTGTCATGTACTACATTGCTCAAAAAAATAAAGGTAACACTGAGATAACACATCCTAGATCTGAATGAATGAAATATTCTTATTAAATACTTTTTCTTTACATAGTTGAATGTGCTGACAACAAAATCACACAAAAATGATCAATGGAAATCAAATTTATCAACCCATGGAGGTCTGGATTTGGAGTCACACTCAAAATTAAAGTGCAGAGGCTGATCCACACTACAGGCTGATCCAACTTTGATGTAATCAAAGTCAAAATGAGGCTCAGTAGTGTGTGTGGCCTCCACGTGCCTGTATGACCTCCCTACAACGCCTGGGCATGCTCCTGATGAGGTGGAGGATGGTCTCCTGAGGGATCGCCTCCCAGACCTGGACTAAAGCATCCGCCAACTCCTGGACAGTCTGTGGTACAACGTGGCGTCGGTGGATGGAGCGAGACATGATGTCCCAGATGTGCTCAATTGAATTCAGGTCTGGGGAACGGGTGGGCCAGTCCATAGCATCAATGACTTCCTCTTGCAGGAACTGCTGACACACTCCAGCCACATGAGGTCTAGCATTGTCTTGCATTAGGAGGAACCCAGGGCCAACCGCACCAGCATATGGTCTCACAAGGGGTCTGAGGATCTCATCTCGGTACCTAATGGCAGTCAGGCTACCTCTGGCGAGCACATGGAGGGCTGTGCGGCCCCCCCAAAGAAATGCCACCCCACACTATGACTGACCCACTGCCAAACCGGTCATGCTGGAGGATGTTGCAGGCAGCAGAACGTTCTCCACGGCGTCTCCAGACTCTGTCACGTCTGTCACATGTGCTCAGTGTGAACCTGCTTTCATCTGTGAAGAGCACAGGGCGCCAGTGGATGTGATATTTGTGAAATTTGAAATTGATTGTCAATCAGTGTTGCTTCCTAAGTGGACAGTTTGATTTCACAGAAGTGTGATTGACTTGGAGTTAAATTGTGTTGTTTAAGTGTTCCCTTTATTTTTTTGAGCAGTGTATATAAGATCTGCCTATGACCCTCACTATGCTTTTACTCATGTCTAACAAGCTCTCTTATGTCTCTCTATTCCTGACTCTCTACATAAAAATATACTGTATTATATCAAACTCTCATTCAAGGCTAAAGTTGCACAGTCACTGTACTGTTAGCTCTGAGCTGTGTGTGTTTGTGTGTACAAGTGTCTGTGGTTTAGCAAGGTGAGAAGTGTTTTTAGATGATTGATAGCCGGTGGGTCTGCCTGTTTCACTGACCCTCAGCTTGCTCCACTACTGTACTGCAGCGCCCTGTCAGTCTCACACACATACACCCGGGCCACATTTATCCACTCTCTCGCTCTCGCTCTCTTCCTCTCTCTTGCTCTCTCTGTCTCTGTCTCTTTCTGTCTCTCTCTCTCTCAATTCAATTCAAGGGGCTTTATTGGCATGGGAAACATTTGTTAACATTGCCAAAGCAAGTGAGGTAGATAATGCATGCCACTGCTGGCTTGCTTCTGAAGCCAATCAGGGTTGGTCCGTGGATGGGAGACCAGATGCTGCTGGAGGTGGTGTTGGAGGGCCAGTAGGAGGCACCCTTTCCTCTGGTATAAGAAAATATCCTAATGCCCCAGGGCATTACTACAGAATACTGTAGTATTCACTGTAGTGTTTTTGCAGATTGTAGTATACTGTAGTGATTTTTATTAAGAAATACTAAAAGAGTAAACGTTCCATAACCTGTCTGTAGGTTGGACTGGGGGTCTGAACCAATGATGTATATAAACCCTGGATTGCTGATTCTATGTATTAGCCATTGAGAGGCTTTGAAACCACAAGTCGGCCATATTGTCACTCCCCAGAAGGGGCCGTCCTCCATAGGAATGAATGTATTTAAGTTTTAAATTGTTATTTTTGTGTAGTGGGGACAGTAACAATAGTACTCACTAAAAAAATAGTTTAATGAAAATGTTTTTAGATATTTTTTTCATTTTATGTTTAGCTCACATAATATAGGTTAATTTAACAGTATGCATTATGGTTTCTGTAATAGAATAAACTTGTCAAAAACGAATGTAGACATTAATAAATGGATCTCTATAGCTTCCAGAATATATTTTTTACAATTGAGGCGTACCAAGATGGCAGCACAGTGGCTTCAATATAGCGCTCCATGTCAATCATCCATGGTTTATACACGCAATTCATCTGAATGTTCTGCGCTTCTGCTCTTTTCTATAACCTGTAGGGAACACAATAATGTCTTGACATGTATGTGGCAGAAATTGTGGGTGGCAGAAATAGCAATATGGTGGTGTGGAATGGTCAGGCTATATGGGTCTTTGTATAAATAATGGGGCCAATGAGCATGCAAAAAGTGTTATAAAAATAGCACAGTACCGCTTTAGGAATAATGCATTTTTTAGGCCTTGCCAATGCATTGATATTCAAATATTATTACATTTTAAAATATGTGAGAAAAATGTGGCCATTTTGTGACATGCCGAACCCTATTATTACTTGACCCTGATTAGAGAAAGACCCATATGCCACAGTAATTAAATACTGTAGTGTTTACTGTCGTTAAAAAAGTGTCCTGTTTTGCTGGACATTTTATTTTGGCAAGACAGTTTTGAACAAATTCTTATGTACAATGACAGGCTACCCCGGCCAATTGTGCGCCGCCCTGTGGGACTTCCAATCACAGCAGGATGTGATGCAGCCTGGATTCAAACCAGGGACTGCAGGGAGACCTCTTGCACTGAGAAGCAGTGCCTTAGACTACTGCGCCACCATGGAGCCCTTAAAATTACTGTAGTACAATGCTTTTTTGGCCGATGATACTGTAGTATTTACTATAGTAAAGAAGGATATTGAAGTGTGTAGTATAGTATTCTAAAGTATACTACAGAATTATATTACTATTCTATAGTAAACTGTAGTATTTTGTCAGGGGGGTACCTTCCTGTTTTACTCACTTTCAAAACGTTTTCTCTTGTTTTGAGAATTAGCTGTGGTACTGATCTAGCATGCTCAAACTTTGCCTCCACCAACCCTACTCAAGAAACCGTTTTGTCCTTGTCTCATCGCGCACCAGCGGCTCCTGTGGTGGGCCAGGCGCAGTGCGCACTAACCAAGGTTGCCAGGTGCACGGTGTTTCCTCCGACACATTGGTGCGGCTGGCTTCCGGGTTGGATGCGAGCTGTGTTAAGAAGCAGTGCGGCTTGGTTGGGTTGTGTATCGGAGGACGTATGACTTTCGACCTTCGTCTCTCCCGAGCCCGTACGGGAGTTGTAGCGATGAGACAAGATAGTAGCTACTAAAACAATTGGATACCATGAAATTGGGGAGGAAAAGGGGGTAAAAAAAAAATATATACTTTTTTTTTTTTTAAAGAACCGGTGTTGTATTCTGAACACCATCTTTTTTCTAAACTAGCCTCCATAAAAGGTGCAATCCATTTTTGTACTTTGCTGAAAATTACTGAGCTTGGGACTCATATATCAAGGTTTGTCTCTGTCTGATAAAAAGAGAGAGGGAGAAAGGAGAGAGACAGAGAGAGAGAGAGAACGAGTGAAAGAGAAGGCGGCAGAGAGATAAAGGGGGAGAGGGTGAGCAAAGAGGGCTTTGTTTTAACATCCCACCAACACCCTCTCCATCACATATCAAGTGTCATTCAAAGAGAAAAGGAGAGATTTTAATTTAACCTTTTTTTTTATTCTCACAGGGAGTCCCATTGAGACCAAGGCTTATTTCGCAAGGGAGCCCTGCATATACACAATTGATAAAATATACACAATATACACAATTTATACAACATACACAATTTACAACATTCACACAATTTACACAATCTACACAATTTACATTTACACAATTTACACAACATACACAATTAATTCAATATACACAATTTACACAATGTGCACAATTTACGTAATATACACAAGTTATGGAATTTACAAAATATAAAATGTACACAATATACACAATTTATACAATTCACACAATATACACAATATATATAATATAAACCATTTAAAATACACAATGTACACAAAAAACACAATTTACAAACACAACATGATAAGAACAAGATTTTACAAGCCATTCAAGTAAACCAATCACATTCCTCGGCAAAACAGTTCTTAATCAACAGCTTGAACTGTCCTAGAGACACCAGAACATCCAGTTCAACTGCCCTAGAGACACCAGAACATCCTGTTGAACTGGCCTAGAGACACCAGAACATCCAGTTGAACTGGCCTAGAGACACCAGAACATCCAGTTGAACTGCCCTAGAGACACCAGAATATCCAGTTGAACTGCCCTAGAGACACCAGAACATCCAGTTGAACTGCCCTAGAGACACCAGAACATCCAGTTGCAAGGAACTCTGCAGATCATCCCATACATGGGGTGCAAAGAAACTGAAAGCAGATTTAAATAACTCTGTGAAGATTGAAGGGATCTCCAGAGTTAATCATCCCTGAGTCTGAAGATAAACAATGAGGTAAGGAATGAGCGATGGAGAGATAAAGAGAACATATGAGTTAGAGAACTTATGAGTGAGTGAACTGTGTGTGGCTGTAGAAGAGCAACGCAGGTGTGCGTGTGTGTGCGCGTGTGTGTGTATGCGTGTGTCTGTGTGTGTGTCAGAGGGAGTTTGATGTTAAAGGGCAGAGGGGCTTTTACAATTATCTGTGGGGGTGTGTGATTACCAAGTGTTTCAAAAACAATGGTAACCTCCCTCTGGGATGGAAACTAAGCCAGCAGTTAGGGGGTAAGACAGGAGAACGAGGCATATTCTGTCACCCCCTGCCCTCTATACCCCACCACAACACCCAGACCCCCACCACTACACCCAGACCCCCACCACTACACCCAGACCCCACACCCACACCCAGACCCCCACCACAACACCCAGACCCCCACCACAACACCCAGACCCCCACACCCAGACCCCAACACCCAGACCCCCACCACAACACCCAGACCACCACCACATTGCCCCGACCCCCACACCCAGACCCCCACACCCAGACCGTACCACAACACCCAGACCACCATCACAACACACAGACCTCCACACACAACACCTAGACCCCCACACCCAGACCCCCACTACAACACCCAGACCCACACCCTGACCCCCACCACAACACACAGACCACCACCACATTGCCCCAACCCCCACACCCAGACCCCAACACCTAGACCCCCACCACAACACCCAGACCACCACCACATTGCCCCAACCCCCACACCCAGACCCCCACAACCAGACCCCCACACCCAGACCCCTACCACAACACCCAGACCACCATCACAACACACAGACCTCCACACACAACACCTAGACCCCCACACCCAGACCCCCACTACAACACCCAGACCCACACCCTGACCCCCACCACAACACACAGACCACCACCACATTGCCCCAACCCCCACACCCACACCCAGACCCCAACACCCAGACCCCCACCACAACACCCAGACCACCACCACATTGCCCCAACCCCCACACCCAGACCCCCACAACCAGACCCCCACACCCAGACCCCTACCACAACACCCAGACCACCATCACAACACACAGACCTCCACACACAACACCTAGACCCCCACACCCAGACCCCCACTACAACACCCAGACCCACACCCTGACCCCCACCACAACACACAGACCCCCACAACAACACCCAACCTAAGTTATCATATAGTCCTCACCCCCGATGACCATAGTCATTACATAGTGTGACTAAAAGACCCAAGTACAGCTTTGCCCCATTGGGTGAGTGACAGTAGTCTTATAACCCCCAAAGACCACACATTACCCACTGGGCACAGATGTCAATTCAACGTCTATTTCACGTTGGTTCAGTTTAATGTCATTGAAATGACATGGAAACAACATTGATTCAACCAGTATGTGCCCAGTGGGAATGCCCTGTACCATCACAACCTTTTGAATAAGACAGGACAGGATTCTTTACAATAATAATTGTGTGGGTGCTTATATTTGTCCTGTTACACAAAAATGTGTAATAGAAAATATATATATTTTTTTTGCATATCCCCTACTCCACCCAAGACACTCGCAGGGAGTTGGATCACAGCCGGGCGGTCATCATTGTACATCAACTCTGGAGCAACTAGGTTTAAGTGCCTTCCTCAAGGCCTGTGGAGCAACCTTTCAGTTACTGGTCTAACGCTGTAACCTTGAGGTTACCTGTCGCCCCTGGCGGTCTCGACATATGTATGTGTTAGTCCCAAATGAAACCATATTACTTTTGTCCAGGGCCCATAGTAGTCAGCAGTAGTAATACTAGTGGTAGTCAGTAACACATTTCAAAATTGCAATTCTACTGTTGCTTATCTCAACAGTCAGTTGTCCCTGAATGTAATTATTTTTTTGGGGGGGGAGTCAGGGGCCCCCTAGCATCCGTGGGGCCCTAAGCAGTTGCTTATGTCTCTTATGCCTAGGCCCTGCACACACACACTGAATCCCTCCCATCTTGCATACTCTCCTCGCTCCTCCTTCACTTCTCTCTCTCTCTCTCTCTCTCTCTCTCTCTCTCTCCACCAGGTTGCTTTGACTTTCACACTGCCTTTCTCCACTTGAATGGACCTTTCTGTAACACACAGACAAACAGAACGTATGAGAATTCCTCTCTATCAATTTTTTCACTCACTCAGTTTCTCTCTATCTCTCACTCCCTCTCCTGCCTGGTGTCCTTCTTACTTGCTGATCTGAGTTTATCTCTGACCTTGACTTCCTGCCTGTGACCTCTCCAGCCCTCTGATTGGCAGCTAACTATCATCTTCTAGTCTCTGATTGGCAGGTGCCCCAGGAAACCATGCCTCTCCCTCTCCCATGATTGGCAGGTTGTCTTTGTCGCCTCAATGAATCAGCAGCGTTACTCACTCTTCCTCTGACAGTTTTGATCATAGACTGAAACACTGACGCCAGCAGAATCCTATACCTCATATTTTAATGAGAGAAATAAATGAAGTTAAACATTTTTTTGAAAGGTTATGTGTCATAAACCAAAGGAAGATCTTCTTGACACCATAAAAGTTACACAACTAGATAGAGGATGATATTTGGACGTTAAATAACATTACAAACACAATTATTACAGATATTTACATTGTAATATATACATTGTAATAGAGGGATTGTGAGGAATTGTAAGGATGGATGTTCCCTCTAAATGCAGATGTAGGATCTTCATTTGATCAATCTTTTGAAAATCATCTTCATAAACATATGTTACACTGTTTGATTGATTGACAGGGTCTGATGTATACACTACTTCTAATACAAAACATATAGTTAGTACAAAGAATCAAACATTAAAAATGTGTGTTTATAATTACAGAACAACAACAACAACACAGTATCAATAAAACCCATTTTCTTTTCAGTTTCAGTCCATTTTTGACATTGTTTCTATTCAGAGCTTCTGTACCTCTGCTCTGCTCTGGTATGAATACGAGGCTGTGAATGACAGCTGCTTATCCATTCCTTAGTCAGAACATTATATGACTCAGATGGCGCAGATAGATATGAGAGAGACCAAAGAGGAGGCAGAGATATAGAGAGAGTGGGAAAAGGAGGCAGAGAGAGAGAGGAAATAGGTGTCAGAGAGAGAGGAAATAGGAGGCAGAGAGAGAGGAAATAGGAGGTAGAGAGAGAGAGAGAAAAGAGGAGGCAGAGAGAGAGAGAGTGGGGAAAGAGGAGGCAGAGAGAGAGAGAGGAAAGAGGAGGCAGAGAGAGAGAGAGGAAAGAGGAGGCAGAGAGAGGAAAGAGGAGGCAGAGAGAGAGAGAGGAAAGAGGAGGCAGAGAGAGAGAGAGGAAAGAGGAGGCAGAGAGAGAGAGAGGAAAGAGGAGGCAGAGAGAGGGAGGAAAGAGGAGGCAGAGAGAGAGAGAGGAAAGAGGAGGCAGAGAGAGAGAGAGGAAAGAGGAGGCAGAGAGAGAGAGAGGAAAGAGGAGGCAGAGAGAGAGAGAGGAAAGAGGAGGCAGAGAGAGGAAAGAGGAGGCAGAGAGAGAGAGGAAAGAGGAGGAGAGAGAGAGAGAGAGAGAGAGGAAAGAGGAGGCAGAGAGAGAGAGAGAGGAAAGAGGAGGCAGAGAGAGGGAGGAAAGAGAGGGCAGAGAGAGAGGAAAGAGGAGGTAGAGAGAGAGAGGAAAAAGGAGGCAGAGAGAGGAAAGAGGAGGCAGAGAGAGAGGAAAGAGGAGGCAGAGAGACAGGAAAGAGGAGGCAGAGAGAGAGAGAGAGGAAAGAGGAGGCAGAGAGAGAGAGAGAGAGAGAGAGGAAAAAGGAGGCACAGAGACAGAGAGAAGAAAAGGGGGAGGTTGGGTTAAGTGTAATAAATAGAAGACAACAACTCAGAGAAATATGTAACTCTGAACATGTAGCTCAGAGAAATATGTAACTCTGAACATGTAGCTCAGAGAAATATGTAACTCTGAACATGTAACTCTGAACATGCAACTCAGAGAAATATGTAACTCTGAACATGCAACTCTGAGAAATATGTAACTCTGAACATGCAACTCTGAACATGCAACTCTGAACATGCAACTCAGAGAAATATGTAACTCTGAACATGCAACTCTGAACATGCAACAGAGAAATATATGCAACTCAGAGTAATATGCAACTCTCAGAGAAATATTACTCTGAGAGTAATATGCAACTCTGAACATGCAAATGTGCAAAACAAAATATTTAAAGGAGACATTTAAAGGTACTAACAGATTGAGCCGAGATATGCAGTGTTTATCGTGAATGTAATATCTGGGAACATGGGAACATTGCCTTAAAAAGAGGCATTGTCTACCAGCGTGATTGGATTGAATCCCGGCCTAACTGTCAATATAGACACTTAATGATGGTGTCATACCACTTGTTGACTGAAGTTTCTGAGCAACAGGTACAGCCGTGAAATTAACGTTGCCTTTTTCACTGTCAGATAAAGTATCACTTCACATTATACTTCTACGTCCCAACAATAGGGATAGTTTAGTGAGAGAGCTGAGAACTTAGGACGGCGAAAATTAACATGGAATCAGGTGATCTCATGCACTTTCTCGAAAGAGACTCCATGTTCCTCTTCATGCAAAATCTTCATCTTATCCCTCAGGGAAGGGTTGGTCCGTGCACAACACAATCAATTGGAAAGAATTAAAGAATGATTGTATGATTCATTCAGCACAACCAAGAACAACGTTGAGTGTATTAGTCCAGTGTTTCCCAACCCTGGTCCTCCAGTACCCACAACAGTATACAGTTTCCCAACCCTGGTCCTCCAGTACCCCCAACAGTATACAGTTTCCCAACCCTGGTACTCCAGTACCCCCAACAGTATACAGTTTCCCAACCCTGGTCCTCCAGTACCCCCAACAGTATACAGTTTCCCAACCCTGGTCCTCCAGTACCCCCAACAATATACAGTTTCCCAACCCTGGTCCTCCAGTACCCCCAAAAGCACACAGTTTCCGAACCCTGGTCCTCCAGTACCTCCAACACTACACAGTTTCCCAACCCTGGTCCTCCAGTACCCCCAAAAGCACACAGTTTCCCAACCCTGGTCCTCCAGTACCTCCAACACTACACAGTCTCCCAACCCTGGTCTTCCAGTACCCCCAACACTACATAGTTTCCCAAACCCTGGTCCTCCAGTACCCCCAACACTACACAGTTTCCCATCCCTGGTCCTCCAGTACCCCCAACACTCTACAGTTTTCCAACCCTGGTCCTCCAGTACCCCCAACAGTACAAGGTTTCCCAACCCTGGTCCTCCCGTAACCCCAACACTACACAGTTTCCCAACCCTGGTCTTCCAGTACCCCAACACTCTACAGTTTCCCAACCCTGGTCCTCCAGTACCCCCAACACTACACAGTTTCCCAACCCTGGTCCTCCAGTACCCCCAACAGCACACAGTTTCCCAACCCTGGTCTTCCAGTACCCAAATCAAATCAAATCAAATGTATTTATATAGCCCTTCGTACATCAGCTGATATCTCAAAGTGCTGTACAGAAACCCAGTCTATAACCCCAAACAGCAAGCAATGCAGGTGTAGAAGCACGGTGGCTAGGAAAAACTCCCTAGAAAGGCCAAAACCTAGGAAGAAACCTAGAGAGGAACCAGGCTCTGTGGGGTGGCCAGTCCTATTCTGGCTGTGCCGGGTGGAGATCAAATGTTCATAAATGACCAGCATGGTCGTATAATAATAAGGCAGAACAGTTGAAACTGGAGCAGCAGCACGGTCAGGTGGACTGGGGACAGCAAGGAGTCATCATGTCAGGTAGTCCTGGGGCATGGTCCTAGGGCTCAGGTCCTCCGAGAGAGAGAAAGAAAGAGAGAATTAGAGAGAGCATATGTGGGGTGGCCAGTCCTCTTCTGGCTGTGCCGGGTGGAGATTATAACAGAACATGGCCAAGATGTTCAAATGTTCATAAATGACCAGCATGGTCGAATAATAATAAGGCAGAACAGTTGAAACTGGAGCAGCAGCACGGCCAGGTGGACTGGGGACAGCAAGGAGTCATCATGTCAGGTAGTCCTGGGGCATGGTCCTAGGGCTCAGGTCCTCCGAGAGAGAGAGAGAGAGAGAGAGAGAGAAAGAGAGAATTAGAGAACGCACACTTAGATTCACACAGGACACCGAATAGGACAGGAGAGGTACTCCAGATAAAACAAACTGACCCTAGCCCCCCGACACATTAACTACTGCAGCATAAATACTGGAGGCTGAGACAGGAGGGGTCAGGAGACACTGTGGCCCCATCCGAGGACACCCCAGACAGGGCCAAACAGGAAGGATATAACCCCACCCACTTTGCCAAAGCACAGCCCCCACACCACTAGAGGGATATCTTCAACCACCAACTTACCATCCTGAGACAAGGCTGAGTATAGCCCACAAAGATCTCCGCCATGGCACAACCCAAGGGGGGCGCCAACCCAGACAGGATGACCACATCAGTGAATCAACCCACTCAGGTGACGCACCCCTTCCAGGGACGGCATGAGAGAACCCCAGTAAGCCAGTGACTCAGCCCCTGTAATAGGGTTAGAGGCAGAGAATCCCAGTGGGAAGAGGGGAACCGGCCAGGCAGAGACAGCAAGGGCGGTTCGTTGCTCCAGAGCCTTTCCGTTCACCTTCCCACTCCTGGGCCAGACTACACTCAATCATATGACCCAGTGAAGAGATAAGTCTTCAGTTAGGACTTAAAGGTTGAGACCGAGTTTGCGTCTCTGACATGGGTAGGCAGACCGTTCCATAAAAATGGAGCTCTATAGGAGAAAGCCCTGCCTCCAGCTGTTTGCTTAGAAATTATAGGGACAATTAGGAGGCCTGCGTCTTGTGACCGTAGCGTACGTGTAGGTATGTACGGCAGGACCAAATCAGAGAGATAGGTAGGAGCAAGCCCATGTAATGCTTTGTAGGTTTGCAGTAAAACCTTGAAATCAGCCCTTGCTTTGACAGGAAGCCAGTGTAGAGAGGCTAGCACTGGAGTAATATGATCCAATTTTTTGGTTCTAGTCAGGATACCCCCAAGAGTACAAGGTTTCCCAACCCTGGTCCTCCCTTAACCCCAAACCTCTACAGTTTCCCAACCCTGGTCCTCCAGTACCCCCAACACTACACAGTTTCCCAACCCTTGTCCTCCAGTACCCCCAACAGCACACAGTTTCCCAACCCTGGTCCTTTAGTACCCCCAACAGCACACAGTTTCCCAACCCTGGTCCTTTAGTACCCCCAACACTACACAGTTTCCCAACCCTGGTCCTCCAGTACCCCCAACAGTACACAGTTTCCCAACCCTGGTCCTCCAGTACCCCCAACACTACACAGTTTCCCAACCCTGGTCCGTTAGTACCCCCAAAACTACACAGTTTCCCAACCCTGGTCCTCCAGTACCCCCAACACAACACAGTTTCCCCGCCCTGGTCCTCCATTACCCCCAACAGTACACAGTTTCCCAACCCTGGTCTTCCAGTACCCCCAAAACTACACAGTTTCCCAACCCTGGTCCTTCAGTACCCCCAACAGTACAAGGTTTCCCAACCCTGGTCCTCCCGTAACCCCAACACTACACAGTTTCCCAACCCTGGTCCTAAAGTTCCCACAACACTACACAGTTTCCCAACTCTGACCTTCCAGTACCCCCAACACTACACAGTTTCCCAACCCTGGTCTTCCAGTACACCCAACAATATACAATTTCCCAACCCTGGTCCTCCAGTACCAACAACAGTACAAGGTTTCCCAACCCTGGTTCTCCCGTAACCCCAACACTACACAGTTTCCCAACCCTGGTCCTCCAGTACCCCCAAAACTACACAGTTTCCCAACCCTGGTCCTTCAGTACCCCCAACAGTACAAGGTTTCCCAACCCTGGTCCTCCCGTAACCCCAACACTACACAGTTTCCCAACCCTGGTCCTAAAGTTCCCACAACACTACACAGTTTCCCAACTCTGACCTTCCAGTACCCCCAACACTACACAGTTTCCCAACCCTGGTCTTCCAGTACCCCCAACAATATACAGTTTCCCAACCCTGGTCCTCCAGTACCCCCAACACTACACAGTTTCCCAACCCTGGTCCTTGAGTACCCCCAACACTACACAGTTTCCCAACCCTGGTCCTTTCGTACCCACAACACTACACAGTTACCCAACCCGGGTCCTTTAGTACCCCCAACACTACACAGTTTCCCAACCCTGGTCCTCCAGTACCTCCAACACTACACAGTTTCCCAACCCTGGTCTTCCAGTACCCCCAACACTACACAGTTTCCCAACCCTGGTCCTTGAGTACCCCCAACACTACACAGTTTCCCAACCCTGGTCCTTTCGTACCCACAACACTACACAGTTTCCCAACCCGGGTCCTTTAGTACCCCCAACACTACACAGTTTCCCAACCCTGGTCCTCCAGTACCTCCAACACTACACAGTTTCCCAACCCTGGTCCTCCAGTACCCCCAATAGCACACAGTTTCCCAACCCTGGTCCTTTAGTACCCCCAACACTACACAGTTTCCCAACCCTGGTCCTTTAGTACCCCCAAAACTACACAGTTTCCCAACCCTGGTCCTCCAGTACCCCCAACGCTACACAGTTTCCCAACCCTGGTCCTTTAGTACCCCCAAAACTACGCAGTTTCCCAACCCTGGTCCTCCAGTACACCCAACACTGTTTCGTTGTAGCCCTTGACAAACACACCTCATTTCAACTCATTGAGGACTTGATGATTAGTTGACAAGTTCAGTCAATTGTGCTTCTCTAGTTTTACAATATAAATCTGTACTGTTGGGGGTACTCTAGGACCAGGGTTGGGAAACACTGCTTTAGTCAATATGCATACAGTGAACTTGAACTCAAATAGAACAAATATCACCATTATTTTACCTAAACAGATTTAGTGTTGCAGATGTCCCTCCTCCAGTTCACCAAACTCCAAAGTTATTTCCAGCAATGGACTACCTTGGGTGTACTGCATTTTTTTCAGAAGTTGACTCCAGGGTTCCCCGTTCCTGTAGTGGTACTTCAGAATTACACTGCTCTCACACACCCAGCGGAGTCCAGACACTCATAGCACCCTTTGGGAGACCAGTGCCTGAGGTAACTAAAAAAGTAAAGCACAAAATGTCAAAGGACGAAGTGGTTGGAAGAAAAGACAACTTGGCAGCGATTACAGCTTCAAGTCTTCGTGGGTATGACGCTACATACTTGACACAACTGTATTTGGGGACTTTTTCCTACTCTTCTCTGCAGATCCTCTCAAGCTCTGTCAGGATGGATGGGGAGTGTTGCTGCACAGCTATTTTCAGGTATCTCCAGAGATGTTCAATCAGGTTCAAGGACAAGGACATTCAGATGGTACCAGGTTTCTTCTAGATGTGACGCTTGGCATTCAGGCCAATGAGTTCAATCTTGTTTCTCATGGTCTGAGATTAATAAAAAACATTGTTTTACTCGTTTGGACGAACTTTGCTGGTAACTTTTTGGAATGCTTTGTATGCATGTTGAAGGACTGTATTATTGAATTCAATGGTTGTCGTGGAAATTTCCTCTATTTACCAAATCATGAGAGCAAACCACACACAAGTCAGAGTTAGTTATCACAAAGTCCATCTTTAATTATATGAGCTCTATCACAACCCTGTGACTCTCAGAACAATTCAGTGTCTATCAATGAATTCTCTGAGAGTCCCGTACACATTGCAACTGAGATCCTTTAATAGCAAAAGACACACATAGCCAGACAGCATAGGCATAATTTATCGTTCAGCTTTGTCTCCTAAACTATGCTCTCTTCTCAAACTCAGAACCATAAACAAATCCTCCATATCAACAGGCATATATCAAATCCATCCTATTTTGACAAGATCACAGAGACACACTAACTGGCACACAGACATTGTGGAGCCAAGAGATACACGCTTGACCTCCCCCCTCTCTCCGGCCCAAGCAACTTAGTCTTGACATAGAACAGATACTGCAACCCGCCACAGTATTATACAAAAATAACATTCTGATGAGAAGTAACTTACAAACATATGATGAATATAAAACATCTTACCTATGTTACCAACTAATTCTGATTATTCCCCAACATGGTGCCAACTAAATGGTGTTTTGGGATATAAAGAATAACTTTATAGAACAAAACGACCATTCATTGTGTAGCTTGGACCTTTGGGATTGCAAACAGAGGAAGATCTTCAAAAGTAAGTGATTTACTTTTTCGCTATTTGTTATTTCATGACGCCTGTGCTGGTTTGGAAAATATGCTAACGTGAGGCGCTGTCCTCAGACAATCAAATGCTATGCTTTCGCCGTAAAGCCTTTTAGAAATCCAACAACGCAATTCGATTACCAAGATTCTAAGCTAAAGAATCATGTATGACACTTGTATTTTCGTGAATGTTTAATATTACGATTTTGTATTTTGAATTTGGCGTGCTCCGATTTCACCGGATGTTGTCAAATTTGATCCCGCTAGCGGGATCTCCGAAACTAAGGGTTAATCAGGTGTTAAATAAAGAGATTGGAGACTTTAATACATCCCACTGGGCACCAACGTCATTTCAATGTCTAGTTTTGATTTACATTTAGTTGAGTTGTCAACAAACGTGAATTCAACGTGACAATAACAAAACATTTCACCATGTTATTGGATTAAACACCATATTAATCTTCATCTTCTGCTCCTGGCCAAGTGCTTATTCTATGATGCAATCCCAGACCACTACTGAAGATGGATTTAAGGTCTTAACCTGAAGCCAGTTTGTGGAGTCCTGAGTTTAGGGTTAGGTTTTGTAAAGCACTTTGTGACAGAAACATAAAATAAATAAAACTCTATAAAAGTGTATTGATTGATTGATTGTACTGTGCAGCAGGGTTGGTGTTAATTTAATTCCATTTCAATTCAGGCAATTCAGGGAAACTGAATTTCAATTTAGTTGTACTGAAATTAAAATGGAATTGACCCCAACCCGGCACTGATGCAGTCAGTGGCCCAACATGTACATTACCTTACTTAATGTATATTCTCTTACTCCCTCTAAGCTGTACCCTTGTGCCCAACATTTTTACAATTGTGGGGGTGTGCCAAGATGGAGGGGTGGGGGCTAGTCTATCTCTCCTCCCAGACAGAGCTGCCTCTCAAAATGGCCTCCCCTCCACAACAGAACCGGAGCCGTCAGCCCAGCCCCAGCGAGGACCAGGATGAGGAGGACCCAGTGGACCAGATGATCAGCAGGACAGGCTGTATGGAGCAGCACTATGCCGTCCAGGAGGGCAGGGCTGACCACCAGGACTGAAGGAAGTGTCAGAGACAGGTCCAGACCTTCAAGAACTGTATGATGACCTTCCAGAAAGCCATGAAGAAACAGCTGAGGCAGGCTAAAGCAGCAGCAGTATGGGACACAGAGTCTACTTAGAAGAGCAAAGACTGGTTGGTGTTGATCAATCAAATTCCCCCTTTTTGTGTAGTTCAATGCAGAGCTTTCAGTACAGTCCCACATGTTGTTACAGACGCTATGCACAAGGTGGCAGTATGACCTCAGTTTTCTCTGAGCAAGGTGAAGGAAACTTTTCAATCAGCCACATTAAAATGAGAGACTAGGATTGCATGGGGGGACAGTTTTATCTTGAAAAATTTGTATTTATCCCATTGCTTTCCGTCAAAGATCATAAAATCCACAATCATAGCACCCAACCTCCTTCCCAACCTCTCATCTCTTAGCAACAGCTGTGTTCACCTTGCTATTTTGTACAACTTTCTAATAACTCCCCATCTTTAAGTAGGGAGGAATTCAGACCCAAGTTACATAAATTGAGCTTCCTTTTTTATGTACCTTTCTCTCCACGTATTCTGACCATGAAATGAAGCAGGAAGGGAAAGATTCTTAACCTCTCTGATAGCGTCCCACCTCACCAACAGCCAGTGAAAGTGCAGGGCGCCAATTTCAAAACAACAGAAATCTCATAACTAAAATTCCTCAAGCATACAAGTATTTTACACCAATTTAAGGATTAAGGTCTCGTTAATCCAGCCACAGTGTCTGATTTCAAAAATGCTTTACAGCGAAAGCCCCACAAACGATTATGTTAAGTCACCACCAACTCACAGAAAAACACAGCCATTTTTCCAGTTAAAGAGAGGAGTCACAAAAAGCACAAATAGAGGTAGAATTAATCACTAACCTTTGATGATCTTCATCAGATGACACTCATAGGACTTCATGTTACACAATACATATATGTTTTGTTCGATAAAGTGCATATTTATATCAAAAAATATAATTTTACATTGGCGCGTTACGTTCAGTAGTTCTAAAACATGCAGTGATTGTGCAGAGAGCCACATCTATTTACAGAAATACTCATTATAAATGTTGATGAAAATACAACTATTATACATGGAATTAGAGATACTTCTCCTCAATGCAACCGCTGTGTCAGATTTCAAAAAAACTTTACGGAAAAAGAAAACCGTGCAATAATCTGAGTACAGCTTTCAGACAACAAGGCAGCCAAAAAGATATCCGCCATATTGGATGGTCGACATTAGTCAGAAATAGCATTATAAATATTAACTTACCTTTGATGATCTTCATCAGAATGCACTCCCAGGAATTGCAGTTCCACAATAAATGTTGTTTTGTTCAATGATGTCCATAATTTATGTCCAAATAGCTTATTTTGTTAGGGTCGTTTGGTTAACAAATCCAAAAGCCCTTTCAGGTCCAGCCAAATGTTGGACGAAAAGTTCAAAAAGTTCCGTTACGGTCCGTAGAAACTTGTCAAACTAAATATAGAAACAACCTTTAGGATGTTTTTTACATAAATGTTCAATAATGTTCCAACCGGAGAATTCCTATGTCTGTAGAAAAGCAATGGAACGAGAGCTAACTCTCGTGACTGCGCCTCAGAGCCTGTGGCAATCTGCCAGACACCTGGCTAATTCCTCTCTCATTCGGTCCCACTTCACAGTAGAATCCTCAACCAAAGTTCTAAAGACTGTTGACATCTGGTGGAAGCCCTAGGAAGTGCAACATAACCAATATCCCACTGTATCTACAATAGGGGCTGAGTTTTAAAAAACTACAAGCCTTTTTTCTCAGGTTTTCACCTTCCATATGAGTTCTGTTGTACTCAGACATCATTCAAACAGTTTTAGAAACTTCAGAGTGTTTTCTATCCAGTACTACTAATAATATGCATATATTAGCATCTGGGACAGAGTAGCAGGCAGTTTACTCTGGGCATCTTATTCATCCAAGCTACTCAATACTGCCCCCCTGTCACCAAGAAGTTTTAAGGGAAACACATGTGTCAGCAAGGTATTCGTTTGGGGTGGAGATGCAGAAATTGAGGTTCGTCAGAAGTGTGTCTAGAGATATGCTGTGTTCTGACCTTGATTTCAGCAAACTGTCAACATGACAGGTATTTCAGCCTCTTTTCCATAGTGAAATATAAATAGCTGGGTCATTATTCCACATTTTTATTCTAGGCCTATGGCTTCTTAATTTGCTGGAGTGACATTTGGTCACCCAAGCCGAGGCTGTAGCCCAGCGGTATCACACTCATTCCATGGAGGGCCTAGTGTCTGTGAGGTTTTGTTTCTTTCTTTCAGTGAAGACCAGGCACGGTGAGTTCTTTACTAACTCATCAGTCAAGTCAAAGAGAGAAGCGAAAAAACACTCGTCCCTTCGTGGAATGAGTTTGACACGCACTGTAGCCTACGGAACCTGTGTGCACAGACAGTAGCACCAAACCTACTGAGTTAATTTAGTTGATTAATGCGCTATAGATAATTATATAATATATATATACATATAATTTTTAATTATATGCCTGGACTTTTACTTTTTATTTTTATTTTTACCATTTATAGCGTATTAGACCTAATCGCCCAACATCAGTGCCCGATCTCACTAATGCTCTTGTGGCTGAATGGAAGTAAGTCCTCGCAGCAATGTTCCAACATCTAGCCGAAAGCCTTCCCAGAAGAGTGGAGGCTGTTACAGCAGCAAAGGGGGGGAGGACCAACTACAGATTAATGGCCATGATTTTGGAATGAGATGTTTGACGAGCAGGTGTCCACATACTTTTGATCATGTAGTGTATGTAGAGCGTGTGTGATGAGAAGACATTTATCAGAAAACAGAAAGCAATGTATTGATTTGTGCTTTGAGGCGTTATGCCTTTTTAGGGCTTATAAGATCCAACTTCTCTCCTAATGTACCAACAGTCTGTAGATTATGTCATTGTACATGAGTGGAATTCTTTCTTCAATGTAAGTATTGTGGTGAGTTTGTATTACCTTGTAAATGAAATTAAAATATAATGGCTGTTTAGGGTCAACTTGGGGAGAGTGGTCCACCGAGAGACTGAAGTGAGATGAGTGGAGGCCACATGCACACCTCAGAGAAGTGTCTGATGCCCTCCCATGAGTGGAGGCCCCATGCACACCTCAGAGAAGCGTCTGTTGCCCTCCCATGAGTGGAGGCCCCATGCACACCTCAGAGAAGCGTCTGTTGCCCTCCCATGAGTGGAGGCTCCATGCACACCTCAGAGAAGTGTCTGTTGCCCTCCCATGAGTGGAGGCCCCATGCACACCTCAGAGAAGCGTCTGATGCCCTCCCATGAGTGGATGTAGAACCTTCTCTAAGACTTTTCTCTAGATCACTGGTTCTGCATCCTTGGTGTTGGTCACAGGCAATAGATGGGTCACTTTGGGAACATGAAGATGTAATATCTACTCTCAGACTTTTGGCCCCATCCTTAGTTGTTTCCTTCTGCATCTGGACTGATGGAAGGTATCAACAGCAGATATTAACAGCATATAAACAGCAGATATCAACAGCAGATATCAACAGCAGATATTAACAGCATATAAACAGCAGATAGCAACAGCATATCAACAGCATATCAACAGCAGATATCAACAGCATTGTCATCAAACAATTTGGACTGTCTGTGGAAGATACCAACTGCATCTAAATCCTCAATTTCTAGTGTGTGTGTGTGCGTGTGTGTGTGTGTGTGTGTGTGTGTGTGTGTGTGTGTGTGTGTGTGTGTGTGTGTGTGTGTGTGTGTGTGTGTGTGTGTGTGTGTGTGTGTGTGTGTGTGTGTGTGCGTGCGTGTGTCATTGGAGGTTGCTGAGGGGATGACCGCTCTTAATAGTGGCTGGAACAGAGCGAATTGAATGGTGTATTTGATGTATTCGATACCATTCCACTGATTTCAAGCCAGTCATTAACACGAGCCCGTTCTCCCCAATTACGGTGGCACCAGCCTCCTGTGATGTGTGTGTGTTTGTCTTGAAAGAACACAACATTCACATTTTAAACCCCTTACGATCTAGAAAGCATTGGTTGTGGATGGGTGTGTGTTGTTTCCTATCAATAATGCATCGGTTGTGGATGGGTGTGTGTTGTTTCCTATCTGTAAAGCATTGGTTGCAGATGGGTGTGTGTTGTTGCCAAGAGAGAGAGTGTGCCTTCAGTTTCCTTTATTGGCAGGACACATTTGATGTGAATTTATTTATTTGACAATTACAACTGAATAGATCCCTGTCATTGGACATTTTGTCTTATTTTAACTTCTACCAATCAAATTCCCCTTTTTGTGTAGTTCAGCACAAGGCCTCCAGTACAGTCCCACATGTTGTTACGGACATTAGCCACAGGGTGGCAGTATGACCTTAGTGTCCTCTGAGGTGAAGGAATATCATCCACACAGTCACATTGAGAGAGGCTAGGATGGAATGGTGGAAAAACGTTATATCTTGTAAGTTTTTTATTTATCTGATTACTTTCATACTGAGGTGTGTAGATCTCCAAATCATCACAAACAGTTTACACCCGGTATAAAAGGTGTAGTGAAATGGTTGTGTGTTATCTCCCTCAACATTGCAGTACAATAATCAATATCAATAATAAGAGTCAATCCCACCGCAACCTCTCATCGAGTTACAGCTGTGGTCATTTTATAGACTCCAAGAATTCCTCTGTCTTCCTCTGTCTTTAGCGGGTATAAGAATATTATATATTAAACTCAGTGGCCAGTTTATTAGGTACACCACCCTGTTCAATAAAATAACACCCTGTTCACCAAAATGGTTCGCTCCTACACACAGTGAGTCATGTGGCCGTGGCTTGCAATATAAAGCAGGCAGACAGGCATCGAGACATTCAGTTACCGTTCGATTGAATGATAGAATGGACAAAACAAGTAACCTAAGAGACCTTGAGCGTGGTGTGATCTTCTGTGCCAGGCGTGCAGATTCCAGTACCTCCGAATCCAGGGGCGCAACTTTGGCTTTGGAGGTGGGGGGACGTAACCTGGTGGGGGGCTCTGGGGGTTCCTCCATCAGTATTTTTTTAATTTCCTGCATTTCTACACAATCTAATATTACAATTTTTGGGGGGTCACTTTTATTGTAAATAAGAATATAATATGTTCCCAAACACATCTATATGAATGTAGACGCTACCATGATTATGTATAATACTCAATTAACCGTGAATTATGATGAGTTATAGACTCACGAATATCATACCCCCCAAAAAATGGGGTTAGCATATCTTGAGGGTATGATATTGTGTAGAGACAGACTGGAGAGTCATGAAGAAATAGACAAAGAACATGCTACTGAGACAGACCTGGTTGGAGATGTACTGCTTCTCAAACAGAAAGGTAGGGATGAGACACACAGGTCTGTCAGGTCTGTCAGGTTGAAGACTACGACGTCCCTAAGTTGAAGATAACAGAGGTTATAACAACATTGGTGTGAAAACTGTTGAAAGTGAACAGATTCATAGGACCAGCGCTATAACTAAAATAACACATCCAGGCTGCTTGTTAAGAAATTATACCACATTTATGCAAAGATTTATGTGACATTAGAATACTTGTGTTACTGGAGCTAACAACGTACTTGGCCGTGTGGAGGTTCCTGGCCAGGTGGATAACAGCCATGATGGAGTTAGCCATGACCGTCACGGCAAAGACCAGACACCAAAACACATGATAGTATTTGATGTGAGGGATGTTCTCGAAACTATTGATTTAGAAATGTGCGTTTGAATGTAGCAGTGTAAGAGATTAGGACTGACTGCTCGTAAGCCATGTTCCAGGAAACTAGGAGGGTCCGTGGGCAAGAGCCCCTGGCTAGTTTTCTTTTGTAAAAACAGCTGTTAATTGGTCATTGGAATCCTGGGAGGTTTAGGTCTGTGACCAAGATGGAATTACAATAAAATACCAATCTCAAGTCAGGTGTAAGGAGGATGCTTTGAACCTTGAATTAACTTGAATGCTTGATTTGAAGTTTAAAAGCATCGTCATAGATTGCTTAATATAATCAGGTAAATGTTTTCCCCTTCAAAATCTTAAGCTAACAAGAGGTATGTTTTTGCCATTTTCTTTAACAAGGGTCTGGCATACCAAATCAAATCAAATCAAATCCAATTTTATTTGTCACATACACATGGTTAGCAGATGTTAATGCGAGTGTAGCGAAATGCTTGTGCTTCTAGTTCCGACAATGCAGTAATAACCAACAAGTAATCTAACTAACAATTCCAAAACTACTGTCTTATACACAGTGTAAGGGGATAAAGAATATGTACCTAAGGATATATGAATGAGTGATGGTACAGAGCAGCATAGGCAAGATACAGTAGATGGTATCGAGTACAGTATATACATATGAGATGAGTATGTAAACAAAGTGGCATAGTTAAAGTGGCTAGTGATACATGTATTACATAAGGATGCAGTCGATGATATAGAGTACAGTATATACGTATGCATATGAGATGAATAATGTAGGGTAAGTAACATTATATAAGGTAGCATTGTTTAAAGTGGCTAGTGATATATTTACATCATTTCCCATCAATTCCCATTATTAAAGTGGCTGGAGTTGAGTCAGTGTCAGTGTCAGTGTGTTGGCAGCAGCCACTCAATGTTAGTGATGGCTGTTTAACAGTCTGATGGCCTTGAGATAAAAGCTGTTTTTCAGTCTCTCGGTCCCAGCTTTGATGCAACTCTCAAATGACCTGAAAACAAAGATTGTTCAACATTATGGTTTAGAGGAAGGCTACAAAAAGCTAGATTTAAGCTGTCAGTGCCCACTGTGAGGAACATAGTGAGGAAATAGAAGACCACAGGCACAGTTCTTGTTAAGGCCAGAAGTGGCAGGCCAAGTAAAATATTGGAGAGGCAAAGGCAAAGGATGGTGAGAACGGTCAAAAACAGCCCACAGACCACCTCCAAAGACCTACAACATCATCTTGCTGCAGATGGTGTCACTGTGCCTCGTTCAACAATTCAGTGCACTTTGCACAAGGAGAAGCTGTATGGGAGAGTGATGCGGAAGAAGCCTTTTCTGCACACACGCCACAAACAGAGTCACTTGAGGTGTGCAAACGCACATTTGGACAAGCCAGCTTCATTTTGGAATAAGGTGCTGTGGGCTGATGAAACAAAGATTGAGTTATTTGGTCATAATAAGGGACGTTATGCATGGCGGCAAAAGAACACAGCATTCCAAGAAAAACACTTGCTACCCACAGTCAAATTTGGTGGGGGTTCCATTATGCTGTGGGGCTGTGTGGCCAGTGCCGGTACTTGGAATCTTGTTGAAGTTGAGGATCACATGGATTCCACTCAATATCAGCAGATTCTTGGGAATAATGTTGAAGAATCATTAACAAAGTTGAAGTTACGCCGGGGCTGGATATTTCAACTAGACAACGACCCAAAACACAGCTCAAAATCTACCCGGGCATTTATGCAGAGGAACAAGTACAATGTTCTGGAATGGCCATCCCAGTCCCCAGACCTGAATATCATTGAGAATCTGTGGGATGATTTGAAGCTGGCTGTCCATGCTCGGCAACCATCAAACCTAACTGAACTGGAGATGTTTTGTAAGGAGGAATGGTCCAAAATACCTTAATCCAGAATCCAGACACTCATTATAGGCTATGGGAAGTGTCTAGAGGCTGTTATTTTAGCAAATGGAGGCTCTACTAAATATTGATGTGATTTTTCTATTGGGGTGCCCAAATTTATGCACCTGTCTAATTTTTTTTAATGCATATTGCACATTTTCTGTTAATCCAATAAACCTCATTTCACAACTAAAATATTACTGTGTCCATCAGTTATTTGATAGATAAAAATGAAATTGCTGATCCAAACACCCAATTATTTATAAGTGGAAATCATGGAAATTGTCAGGGGTGCCCAAACTTTTTCATACGACTGTATATGGTAGCTTCTCTAGCCAACAGGGATGGACACTCACCTGGGCCAAACACTCCTCTGGGTGTCAACAGGTCAACCCTTATACTGTAAGAGATATTATAGTAGAATGCATCCCCCTAACAACTACCCGGGCTTCCCATCCGAGCCTGGTTCCTCTCTACGGTGTTATGCCATCTAGGGTGTTTTTCCTTCTAAAGTGTAGATTGTTTTCCTTCTAGGGTGTAGGGTGTTTTTCCTTCTAAAGTGTAGATTGTTTTCCTTCTAGAGTGTAGGGTGTTTTTCCTTCTAAAGTGTAGATTGTTTTCCTTCTAGGGTGTAGGGTGTTTTTCCTTCTAGGGTGTAGATTGTTTTCCTTCTAGGGTGTAGGGTGTTTTTCCTTCTAGGGTGTAGATTGTTTTCCTTCTAGGGTGTAGATTGTTTTCCTTCTAGGGTGTAGGGTGTTTTTCCTTCTAGGGTGCAGGGTGTTTTTCCTTCTAGGGTGTAGGGTGTTTTTCCTTCTAGGGTGTAGATTGTTTTCCTTCTAGGGTGTAGGGTGTTTTTCCTTCTAGGGTGTAGATTGTTTTCCTTCTAGGGTGTAGGGTGTTTTTCCTTCTAGGGTGTAGATTGTTTTCCTTCTAGGGTGTAGATTGTTTTCCTTCTAGGGTGTAGGGTGTTTTTCCTTCTAGGGTGTAGGGTGTTTTTCCTTCTAGGGTGTAGGGTGTTTTTCCTTCTAGGGTGTAGGGTGTTTTTCCTTCTAGGGTGTATGGTGTTTTTCCTTCTAGGGTGTAGGGTGTTTTTCCTTCTAGGGTGTAGGGTGTTTTTCCTTCTAGGGTGTAGATTGTTTTCCTTCTAGGGTGTAGGGTGTTTTTCCTTCTAGGGTGTAGGGTGTTTTTCCTTCTAGGGTGTAGGGTGTTTTTCCTTCTAGGGTGTAGATTGTTTTCCTTCTAAAGTGTAGATTGTTTTCCTTCTAAAGTGTAGATTGTTTTCCTTCTAAAGTGTAGATTGTTTTCCTTCTAGGGTGTAGGGTGTTTTTCCTTCTAGGGTGTAGGGTGTTTTTCCTTCTAGGGTGTAGGGTGTTTTTCCTTCTAGGGTGTAGTGTCACGACTCCGACCGAAGGACACTCCCCTTCCCGTTCGGGTGGCGCTCGGCGGTCGTCATCGCTGGCCTACTAGCTGCTACTGATTATTTCCTCCCCCTCCTTATGTGTTGATTGTGTGCACCTGTTTTGAGTTAGGTAGTAGGCTTTATTAGTCAGCCGGCCCGCAGGGTTCCTTCTGCGGGATTAATTATTGTGATCGTCTGTTTGGTGTACTTATGTGCACGTCTATTGGGTTTTGTGTTTTCCCATTTTGTGGGTTTTCACCGGGACGGTTTAAGTCCCCCTGTTTGGGGCATTTGTTTGTTCAGTACGCCCTGTGTTTTTGTGAGGGTTGGCTTATGTTCAGCGTTTGTATCAGTGCATTAAAATAGCACTCCCCTGAACTCTCTGCTTCCTGCGCCTGACTCCTCACCCACTACACTCAGACCGTTACATGTAGGGTGTTTTTCCTTCTAGGGTGTAGGGTGTTTTTCCTTCTAAAGTGTAGATTGTTTTCCTTCTAGGGTGTAGGGTGTTTTTCCTTCTAGGGTGTTTTACTGCTTCTAATTCTGCTTGCTAAGCACTTTGTGAAAGTGAGATGTATTAGCGGAACATGGGGCGGCAGGGTAGCCTAGTGGTTAGAGCGTTGGACTAGTAACTGAAATGTTGCAAGATCGAATCCCTGAGCTGACAAGGCAAACATCTGTTGTTCTGCCCCTGAACAAGGCAGTTAACCCACTGTCCCTAGGCTGTCATTGAAAATAATTATTTGTTCTTAACTGATATGCCTAGTTAAATAAAGATTTAAAAAATATTACATATTGATTTGGTTCTAATTTGGGTTTTATCCAGCCTTTTTATTATGACTTTTTCTGTATGGCTTTAAAGGCATATAGACAATAATATAACTACTTCATTTTGAAAAAAAAAAAAATTCATTTAAATTGAAGCAACAGTTTTTCACTATGGCAGATAGAGTATATCTTACACAGCATTTCAATCAAAAACAATTCAAATAGAGATATAAATGAAGTTGAACACTTCATGTTGATTGGATCGGCACTACAGCTCTCTGTGCTCTTCTTTTACTAAGCAGCTTCTTGGCCGATTCCTTAAACTCCTCTGTCTTCAGAACATATATGATGGGGTTGAGCATGGGCGGCAGCACCGAGGTCAGGGAGAGGTTGATGATCCGGGCGTTGGTTGGTATGATTGAGTGAAGGAAGTATGTGAAATTAACAGGCAGGTAGAATATGGCTACGAGTATCAGGTGTGAGGTACACGTCTTCAAGGCTCTGACTCTGAGAGAGAGAGAGAGAGAAGGAGAGAGAGAATGAGAGAGAGAGAAAATTAGAGAAGGAGAGAGAGGGAGAGAGAAAGAGAAGGAGAGAGAGAATGAGAGAGAGAGAAAATTAGAGAAGGAGAGAGAGAGGGAGAAAGAGACCGAGGCAGAGAGAGAATGAGAGAGAGGGAGAAACAGAAGGAGAGAGAAGAATAGAGAGGTAGTGAGAGGAAAAGACAGTGAAGGAGATAGGAGAGAGAGGGAGAAGAGAGAGAGGAGAGAGAGTGTGTGTGAGAGAGAGGAGAGATTAAAGAATAAAGGATAAAAGAGCCAGTACAGTAAGTCATCATCTATCCAGTTCAGTGGCATTCTCCATATTTCCCAGCATGTATCACTCTAACAACATACACTATACAGTTGAAGTTGGAAGTTTACACACACTTAGGTTGGTGTCATTAAAACTTGTTTTTCAACAACTCCACAAAAAAATTGCAAATCAATCCCAGAACAGCAGCAAAGGACCTTGTGAAGATGCTGGAGGAAACAGGTGCAAAAGTATCTATTTCCACAGTAAAACGGGTCCTATATCAACATAACCTGAAAGGCCACTCAGCAAGGAAGACGGCACTGATCCAAAACCTCCAGAATTAAGACAGACTACTGTTTGCAACTGCACATGGGTACAAAGATCATACTTTTTGGAGAAATGTCCTCTGGTCTGATGAAACAAAAATGGAACTGTTTGGCCATAATGACCATCGTTATGTTTCTAGGAAAAAGGGGGAGGCTTGCAAGCCGAAGAACACCATCCCAAAAGTGAAGCATGTGGATATATTGAAGCAACAGCTCAAGACATCAGTCAGGAAGTTAAAGCTTGGCCGCACATTTTTCTTCCAAATGGACAATGACCCCAAGCATACTTCCAAAGTTGTGGCAAAATGGCTTAAGGACAACAAATGTAAGGTATTGGAGTGGCCATCACAAAGCCCTGACCTCAAACCAATTGAAAATCTGTGGGCAGAACTTAAAAAGAGTGTGTGAGCAAGGAGGCCTACAAACCTGACTCAGTTATACCAGCTCTGTCAGGAGGAATGGGCCAAAATTCACCCAACTTATTGTGGGAAGCTTGTGGAAGGCTACCTGAAACGTTTAACCCAAATTAAACAATTTAAATGCAATGCTACCAAATACTAATTGAGTGTATGTAAACTTCTGACCCACTCAGGATTTGTGAAAAACTAAGTTTAAATGTATTTGGCTAAGGTGTATGTAAACTTCCGACTTCAACTGTATATACAAAGGTATGTGGACACCCCTTCAACTTAGTGGATTCGGCTTTTTCAGCAACACCCATTGCTGACAGGTGTATAAAATTGCTTACACAGCCATTCAATCTCCATTGTTAAGCATTGGCAATAGAATGGCCTCAATGAAGTGATCAATGACTTTCAATGTGGCACTGTCATAGGATGGTATCTTTCCAACAAGTCATACACTAAGCATAACATTTCTGCCCTGCTAGAGCTGCCCCAGTCAACTGTAAGTGCTGTTACTGTGAAGTGGAAACGTCTAGGAGCATCAACGGCTCAGCTGCGAAGTGGTAGGCAACATAAGCTCACAGAACGGGACCACCGAGTGCTGAAGCACGTAGCATGTAGAAATCGTCTGTCCTCGGTTGCAACACTCACTACCGAGTTTAAAACTGCCTCTAGAAGCAACGTCAGCACAATAACTGTGCGTCGGGAGCTTCATAAAATGGGTTTTCCTGGCCCGAGCAACCATACACAAGCCGAAGATCACCGTGCACAATGCCAAGTGTCGGCTGGAGTGGTGTAAAGCTCGCCGACACTGGACTCTGGAGCAGTGGAAACGCGTTCTCTGGAGTGATGAATCACACTTTACCATCTGGCAGTACGGAGGACGAATCTGCATTTGGTGGATGCCAGGAGAACACTACCTGCTCAAATACATAGTGCCAACTGTAAAGTTTGGTGGAGGAGGAATAATGGTCTGGGGCTGTTTTTCATGGTTCGAGCGAGGCCTCTTAGTTCCAGTGAAGGGAAACCTTTACACTACAGCATACAATGACATTCTAGACTCTGTGCTTCCAACTTTGTGGCAACAGTTTGGAGAAGGCCCTTTCCTGTTTCAGCATGACAATGCCTCAGTGTACAAAGCGAGGTCCATACAGAAATGGTTTGTTGAAATCAGTGTGGAAGAACTTGACTAGCTTGCACAGAGCACTGACCTCAACCCGATCGAACACCTTTAGGATGAATTGGAACGCTGACTGCAAGTCAGGCCTAATCGCCCAACATCAGTGGCCAACATCACTAATGCTCTTGTGGCTGAATGGAAGCAAGTCCCAACTAGATTTCCGTAGAATGCCTTCCCAGAAGAGTGGAGGCTGTTATAGCAGCAAAGGGGAGACCAACTCAATATTCAGGATTGGTGTCCCGTCCACGGGACGGTTGAGCTAATGTAGGCTAATGCAATTAGCATGAGGTTGAAAGAAAAAAAAAGACAGACATATTTCAGAAAGGCAGAATGCTTAAATTATTGTTAATCTAACTGCACTGTTCAATTTACAGTAGCTATTAGAGTGAAATAATACAATGCTATTGTTTTAGGAGAGTGCACAATTATGAACTTGGAAATGTATTATTAAACCAATTAGGCACATTTGGGCACATTTCTTGATACAACATTTTGAATAAATATGCACTTTTTCACTGGATCCCTCTAAAACTTTGCACATACAGTGCTGCCATCTAGTAGTCTAAATTGGGCTAGAAATAGTCATTATGCCCTTTCTCTTGCATTTAAAAGATTATGGTACCAAAAAACGGTTGTTTTTTCTTTATATAATCTTTTACCAGACCTAATGTGTTATTTTCTACTACATTCATTTCACATTTCCACAAACTTCAAAGTGTTTCCTTTCAAATGGTATCAAGAAAATGCATATCGTTGCTTCAGGGCCTAAGCTACAGGCGGTTCGATGTGGGTATGTCATTTAAGGCAAAAAATGAAAAACAGGGGCCGATCCCTATTAATACCCATGATTTTGGAATGAGATGTCTGATGAGCAGGTGTCCACATACTTTTGGTCCTGTAGTGTATATCTGAGACAGCACAACAATCAGTATCAGAGCTATATGTATATATAAACTCAATCTCTGGCTAAATCTCTGACTCTGATCAGTATGACTTCTCACCTGTCCTGGGGCAGTGTGATGGTGAACAGGGCGTGTGTGATACAGATGTATGATGATATGATGAAGACCATGGGGAAATAGAGGACTATACAGGGGTTGAGATAAGATATTACTATGTTAGGGACCACATCAGAACAGGGGGCCGCCAGACGGTACAGGGGACCGTGGTCACAGTAGTAGCTGTTGATCACCAGAGACCTACAATACAATATATTTTCATTGTCCACATGTTACAGTGATCAACTGATAATTTATTTTTACAGCACCCAGCCTGGGATTCAAACCGGTAACCTTTTGGCAACAGGTTCACCTCCTCAGCCACCTACCGGCAGAAGGAGAGTCGGGTGATGAGGCACACAGCCAGCAACATCAGGAACACAGCAAACGCCCAGGCAGCACCCATCAGCTGGAACATGGACCTGTGAGTCACCATCATATGGTACCTATATGGACAGTGGAAAGAAGCTGTTATCAGGGATTTTAGATGAGGTGTATTCATATATCAGGTTGAATTGTCAGTGAGAGCACATGATTTATCACACAAGGGGCAATTATGAAGGCCTTTTGAATTGTATTTTTGAATTATTTGTTTTGATGTATTATCTGAGACCTGAGCGGGCAGCAGATGGCCACCAGTCTGTCGTAGGAGAGGATGGTGAGGTTGAAGGACTGCATGGTGAGGAAGAGGAAGATGAAGAAGAGGCTAGTGAGGCACTGGTTGTAGGAGATGAGCTGTCTGCTGAAGAGGAACATATCCAGGAGCTTGGGGACCATGGCAGTGCTCCCACACACGTCCGCGAAGGCCAGGTTGAACACAGCAATGTACTTGGGGCTGTAAGGGTAAGATCCTGACCTGATTATCTCCATGGGGAAAATGTTGTTTATGCAACAAACACAGGACATAGACAATTACAGAGAAGGTAAATACAATCAATCAGTAAAGAAGTAGACAAAAAGTGCAGATCCTAAACATCTTTACACTGTCATCTGTAATGTGTAAGTTATCAACTATAGACCATCCAGCTGAACCTAATGGTGGTTTTCATTCAGAATCAACTATAGACCATCCAGCTGATCTAATGGTGGTTTTCATTCAGAATCAACTATAGACCATCCAGCTGATCTAATGGTGGTTTTCATTCAGAATCAACTATAGACCATCCAACTGACCTAATGGTGGTTTTCATTCAGAATCAACTATAGACCATCCAGCTGACTTAATGGTGGTTTTCATTCAGATGCCTTATTGAGAGGCAGGCCGGTAACCAGGGATACAGTTGAAATCCCGAGCTGATGGGTGGAATCTAAAAGGAGTGAACTAGCAGCCAGAGCTCCTGTGCTACTTCAGCTTGTGTTGTTTGTGTTGTGGTTCATCTGGTTGGGTTCTGGAACTGCAAAAATACAGTCCAATAAAGGTAGAATTCTGCTGTATTATTACCACTGAGATAAAAGAGGACTGATTACCTGTGGAGACTGTTGTCCATGTAGATAACCATCATGACGAAGGTGTTGCCCACCTAGACCCAACACACACACACACACACACACACAAACACACACAGACAGACATACATACAGGAGGAACCATGACTCATAATGTATATACAGGTAAATTAATTTGGCCGTTGACTATATGTGGTGCTATAGGACCCCAGCTGAAATGAAACTGCACCATATCAGGTGAAACCTTTTCTAGTTTATCAAGTGGATAAAAGTTTGTGACAGCTTAGACCAGAGCTATGGACTAACCAGAGAGATGATGTATACGAAGCAGAGGAAGACGTAATAGTACTCCATGTGGGGGATGTTGATGAAACCACTGATGAAGAAGTAAGGGGGTCGGATAATGGTGTCAATGTTATCTGTCTGGTTAGGGTCAGAGGTCAGGTAACTCATGGTGGTGACTGGTGGTGTTATCAGTGATTCCTCCTGGCTCGTAATAATCTGTGGAAATATAAAATAAATACATGACTGTTTTTTAATTCACCTGTTGAGACATTGCAATGGGTGAAACATCATCAATACAAGGGCAAATATCCAAGTTCAATTGTCTATTTTTCATGTAATTATATTTAAAAAACTAAGAATATAATTAATTTAACTGACAAAAAAGTACAAAATAGAATCCATTTGACTTTTACCTCAGATACAGTTAAACAATTCTAATGAATAATCCAAGGAATAGCACTGGAAAGGTGATATTGGTTTCACGTTCCCTCCATTAGAATAACTCATACCTGTTGAACCCTCATACTGTATAGTCTAACATGGTACAACTACATACTGCAGAAACTAATTCTTACCTGGTCTTACCACAGACTTGATCCAAATGTCTCTCTTCAGTAGTCTGGTGATGTGTGTTGGACTGAAGACCAATTAGTGGTGCTGGCTCTGAGTCCACCTCCACTGTTATACCTGCAGCCCCATGGTAAATCTGTAGTAGGAGGTCCCCTGTGGACCCACCGTAGTTGTGTAGGACACACCTTGATTGAGTGAAGAAGACATGTCGGAGATGAATACCCTTGCTGTTGTTGTTGTTGTTGTTCTGTGGTTGTCATAGGACACATCTCAATGCCCTTCTGGATCTACCAACCACACAGGCTGAGAAGAGAGAGGAGGGAAACGAAATAAAGAGGAGGAAAGAGAGAGGAAGGAGGAGAGAGAAAGAGGAGAAAGCAGAGAGAAGGAGAGAAAAAAAGGAGGAAGAAAATCAAATCAAATCAAATCAAATCAAATTGTATTTGTCACATACACATGGTTAGCAGATGTTAATGCGAGTGTAGCGAAATGCTTGTGCTTCTAGTTCCGACAATGCAGTAATAACGAACAAGTAATCTAACTAACAATTCCAAAAAACTACTGTCTTATACAAGGTGTAAGGGGATAAATAATATATACATAAGGATATATGAATGAGTGATGGTACAGAGCAGCATAGGCAAGATACAGTAGATGGTATCGAGTACAGTATATACATATGAGATGAGTATGTAAACAAAGTGGCATAGTTAAAGTGGCTAGTGATACATGTATTACATAAGGATGCAGTCGATGATATAGAGTACAGTATATACGTCTGCATATGAGATGAATAATGTAGGGTAAGTAACATTATATAAGGTAGCATTGTTTAAAGTGGCTAGTGATATATTTACATCATTTCCCATCAATTCCCATTATTAAAGTGGCTGGAGTAGAGTCAGTGTCATTGACAGTGTGTTGGCAGTAGCCACTCAATGTTAGTGGTGGCTGTTTAACAGTCTGATGGCCTTGAGATAGAAGCTGTTTTTCAGTCTCTCGGTCCCAGCTTTGATGCACCTGTACTGACCTCGCCTTCTGGATGACAGCGGGGTGAACAGGCAGTGGCTCGGGTGGTTGATGTCCTTGATGATCTTTATGGCCTTCCTGTAGCATCGGGTGGTGTAGGTGTCCTGGAGGGCAGGTAGTTTGCCCCCAGTGATGCGTTGTGCAGACCTCACTACCCTCTGGAGAGCCTTACGGTTGAGGGCGGTGCAGTTGCCAACCCAGGCGGTGATACAGCCCGCCAGGATGCTCTCGATTGTGCATCTGTAGAAGTTTGTGAGTGCTTTTGGTGACAAGCCGAATTTCTTCAGCCTCCTGAGGTTGAAGAGGCGCTGCTGCGCCTTCCTCACGATGCTGTCTGTGTGAGTGGACCAATTCAGTTTGTCTGTGATGTGTATGCCGAGGAACTTAAAACTTGCTACCCTCTCCACTACTGTTCCATCGATGTGGATGGGGGTGTTCCCTCTGCTGTTTCCTGAAGTCCACAATCATCTCCTTAGTTTTGTTGACGTTGAGTGTGAGGTTATTTTCCTGACACCACACTCCGAGGGCCCTCACCTCCTCCCTGTAGGCCGTCTCGTCGTTGTTGGTAATCAAGCCTACCACTGTTGTGTCGTCCGCAAACTTGATGATTGAGTTGGAGGCGTGCGTGGCCACGCAGTCGTGGGTGAACAGGGAGTACAGGAGAGGGCTCAGAACGCACCCTTGTGGGGCCCCAGTGTTGAGGATCAGCGGGGAGGAGATGTTGTTGCCTACCCTCACCACCTGGGGGCGGCCCGTCAGGAAGTCCAGTACCCAGTTGCACAGGGCGGGGTCAAGACCCAGGGTCTCGAGCTTGATGACGAGCTTGGAGGGTACTATGGTGTTGAATGCCGAGCTGTAGTCGATGAACAGCATTCTCACATAGGTATTCCTCTTGTCCAGATGGGTTAGGGCAGTGTGCAGTGTGGTTGAGATTGCATCGTCTGTGGACCTATTTGGGCGGTAAGCAAATTGGAGTGGGTCTAGGGTGTCAGGTAGGGTGGAGGTGATATGGTCCTTGACTAGTCTCTCAAAGCACTTCATGATGACGGATGTGAGTGCTACGGGGCGGTAGTCGTTTAGCTCAGTTACCTTAGCTTTCTTGGGAACAGGAACAATGGTGGCCCTCTTGAAGCATGTGGGAACAGCAGACTGGTATAGGGATTGATTGAATATGTCCGTAAACACACCGGCCAGCTGGTCTGCGCATGCTCTGAGGGCGCGGCTGGGGATGCCGTCTGGGCCTGCAGCCTTGCGAGGGTTAACACGTTTAAATGTCTTACTCACTTCGGCTGCAGTGAAGGAGAGACCGCATGTTATCATTGCAGGCCGAGTCAGTGGCACTGTATTGTCCTCAAAGCGGGCAAAAAGTTATTTAGTCTGCCTGGGAGCAAGACATCCTGGTCCGTGACTGGGCTGGGTTTCTTCCTGTAGTCCGTGATTGACTGTAGACCCTGCCACATGCCTCTTGTGTCTGAGCCGTTGAATTGAGATTCTACTTTGTCTCTGTACTGGCGCTTAGCTTGTTTGATAGCCTTGCGGAGGGAATAGCTGCACTGTTTGTGTTCAGTCATGTTACCAGACACCTTGCCCTGATTAAAAGCAGTGGTTCGCGCTTTCAGTTTCACGCGAATGCTGCCATCAATCCACGGTTTCTGGTTAGGGAATGTTTTAATCGTTGCTATGGGAACGACATCTTCAACGCACGTTCTAATGAACTCGCACACCGAATCAGCGTATTCGTCAATGTTGTTGTCTGACGCAATACGAAACATCTCCCAGTCCACGTGATGGAAGCAGTCTTGGAGTGTGGAGTCAGTGTCACGGATTTCCTCCTCTTCATCTGAAGAGGAGAGGCGAAACGGATCAGAGGACCAATATGCGGCGTGGTAGGTGTCCATGGTAAATCTTTAATAAAGAAAGATACTGACACTGTATACAAAACAATAAACAAATGACAACCGTGAAGCTACAACATAGACAATCACCCACAAACAAACAGTGCAACCCAGGCTACCTAAGTATGATTCTCAATCAGAGACAACTAATGACACCTGCCTCTGATTGAGAACCATACTAGGCCGAAACATAGAAATGCCCCAAAACATAGAAAAACAAACATAGACTGCCCACCCAACTCACGCCCTGACCAACTAAATAAATACAAAACAAAGGAAATAAAGGTCAGAACGTGACAGTCAGCTTGGTCGGACCAGCGTTGGACAGACCTCAGCGCGGGAGCTTCTTGTTTTAGTTTCTGTCTGTAGGCAGGGATCAACAAAATGGAGTCGTGTTCAGCTTTTCTGAAAGGGGGGCGGGGCAGGGCCGAAACAGGAGAAACAGGAGAAATTAGAGAGAAATAGGAGAGTTGACCATTCAGATCTCATCAAATGACATTTTTTATGTTTTGGTAATTATGGTAATTTTAATAATTTAGCAGACACTCTCTTCCAGTTGAGCTAATGAATTGAGCTAATGACAGTAGCGTAAAGTCCTTGTGAAACTGAAACTACTTTAAGGTGCTAATTAAGTTGTTTTTTGGGGGGGGTATCTGTAATTTCCCTTAATATTTATATTTTTGACAAGTTTTATTTTTACTTCACTACATTCCTTAAGAAAATATTGTACTTTTACTCCAGGATGATAACTAGACCTCTATCTATTTGTAGTTTCATATTGTCACGACTTCCGCCGAAGTTGGCTCCCCTGCCTGTTTGGGCGGTGCTCGGCGATCATCGTCACCGTCCTACTAGCCGCTACCGATCCTTTTTTCGTTTGTCTGTTGGTTTTGTCTTATTAGTTTCACCTGTGTGTATTTTGGTTTGATTAGCATCCCTATATGTAGTAGTTTGACCCGCCCTTGTTTTGTGCGGGATTGTCTTTTGTTACGTGTGTACATATTAGGTTGTGGTGTATTTTATTTTCTATACTGGACACCCTGTGGTTTTGGGTTGTCTGGTATAGTGTTGCGCCCTGTATTGTTTTGGGCTTATCAGTTTGGTGTGCAATAGTAAAGCACTTTACTCCGTTACTCTCTCTCTGCGTCTGATTCCTGCACACACACGTAGTCCCGCGTGACACATATAGGATGATTTCTAAACCTCTATCTATCTGTAGTATCATAGAGGATGATTACTAGAATTCTATCTATCTGTAGTATCATAGAGGATGATTACTAGACCTCTATCTATCTGTAGTATCATAGAGGATGATTACTTGACTTCTATCTATCTGTAGTGTCATAGAGGATGATTACTAGACCTCTATCTATCTGTAGTATTATAGAGGATGATTACTAGACTTCTATCTATCTGTAGTGTCATAGAGGATGATTACCAGACCTCTATCTATCTGTAGTATTATAGAGGATGATTACTAGACCTCTATATATCTGTAGTATTACAGAGGATGATTACCAGACCTCTATCTATCTGTAGTATCATAGAGGATGATTACTAGACCTCTATCTATCTATAGTATCATAGAGGATGATTACTAGACCTCTATCTATCTGTAGTATTATAGAGGATGATTACCAGACCTCTATCTATCTGTAGTATCATAGAGGATGATTACCAGACCTCTATCTATCTGTAGTATCATAGAGGATGATTACTAGACCTCTATCTATCTATAGTATCATAGAGGATGATTACTAGACCTCTATCTATCTGTAGTATTATAGAGGATGATTACCAGAACTCTATATATCTGTAGTATTACAGAGGATGATTACGAGACCTCTATCTATCTGTAGTATCATAGAGGATGATTACCAGACCTCTATCTATCTGTAGTATCATAGAGGATGATTACTAGACCTCTATCTATCTGTAGTATTATAGAGGATGATTACTAGACCTCTATCTATCTGTAGTATTATAGAGGATGATTACCAGAACTCTATATATCTGTAGTATTACAGAGGATGATTACGAGACCTCTATCTATCTGTAGTATCATAGAGGATGATTACCAGACCTCTATCTATCTGTAGTATCATAGAGGATGATTACCAGACCTTTATCTATCTGTCAACACATGAGTATCCTTATGAGTACACAGTCAGGCTAATGAGATATCTAATGAGGACCGGCTTGTCCACATAGCTTAGAAACACTCTCTGCAGATGAAAGAGAGAGATAGATAGAAGGAGAGAGAGAGCAACTCATGTGTAAGCAACAGGCCAATCCCAGCTAACAACAAATGTTCCCACAACTTTAGAGAATGTTCCCTTAGGAGTCTCATTACGTCATTAACTAACCATTAGGAATGTTCCCGTGTTGTGCATGGAATTTTTTCAAGAATCCAATCCCTTCAAGTCAAATAGAACTTACCCAGAACATGATATGAATATTCTAAAAAGTCTCAGGAGAACGTTTAAAATACTTTGTAAAAAATTTTAAAATAACATTACACATCATATCTCATTACTGTTGCTGAGCCAATTAAGGCCCTGATTGTTGAACTACTGATCCATTCACTGCTCTTTGTCTGTTGACAAAGTTAGGGATAGCCACACAGTGCTTTTAAGATAGTGTTTTCAACTTAACATATTTGACACACATGATTACATTGTGCGTGTTCAATTAATGAGTCGTTGTTATTCAACAAATCCTCACGTGCGATTATGAACTCACAATCTCTTGGTTTACGTTACTCTGATCCTCCTGCTACGCCACCACATCCAGTTAAGTTATTCGGACTATTCTCTCATGATTGATTTTATTGAATTATTTCAGAAAGAAGAAGAAACCCCACACTGCTCTTGATAGTATCACTGCTCTTTATTAAGCTTTACGTATCAGAAAGGCCTTCGTCAGAAAGTGCTTTTAATTTGGCATTCTTCTTTTTCTCATCTTACTCACCTGTTACCATGTCCCTGCAACAAAGATAGCTCAGATGTGTCTTTTAAAATACTATTTCAGCAAATGTTGGTGGATATCTGAACCTGTTTTATTAATGATACTCCCAAATCTCTATGATCAATGAAATATTTTCTTGATTATACTTTTAACAGAGCTGGGATTTACTTCAATGTGCATTCACCCTATTGCTTCCACCTATCAAGTTGTTTCAGAGTGCTTAGTGAGGATGGGTTAGGGATTCTTCTGGACAGGACCTAAATATACTGGCCTAATAACCACATGCCCTAGACATATTCCTTATTGGGACAGTGGTTAGAGCGATCATTGGTGCTGGTGGCCTGGGTTTGAGACCCAGGCCAGTCATATTCATTATTTGGCAGCAGTTAAAACACACTTTTCTCAGTTAATTAAATGCAGTTTCCCATTTTACATTTGAAAACTTTCCAGTCCAATATCAAACAACCACGAAGAGGTAGGCTCTCTCTCCCTCAGTTGTCTATGTACATCAACAACTAGCTAATGTTAGCCAGAGTGAGGTGAGCTCAACTCTAACGAGCAAACAGTAGATAAACACTATTTCTGCTTTTAGTTGGCCGTCAACATACCACTGATGAATGATGAACGATGGGGAATGTCCCAACTGTCCCAACCCACATTGTCCCAATGTCCCAACCCACATTTTGACAACTGAATGTGAACTTGCCTGCCTGCTAATTTGATCAATGCCAAATCCGTTTCATTGATAACTAGAGATATGCTAACTGTTGACAACATTGCTAGCATAGCTAGCTAGCAAAGTGATTCACATTTCTTGCTAGTTAACCAATTGACACCTGCATCTGTAGCTGTAGCCACCGAAAACGATATGGGGGGGAAAGTCATTCACCCACTTGTTCAAGGACATGACATCCTCCCTAGCTAGCATTAGGCCTTGTGTGTTTAGCTTGCTAAATAAATAGCTACATAAATAGATAAGCTAGCCTATTTGCCACATTACTCAATGTCATGGAATTTTGAGTCAAATTTAACCTAATTTTAAAACTTCATAGAAAGTTGGCTTGGTAGCATGTACTGCGAATTTTATATTTTTATTGATATTATGATTGTCTGTTGGATTCCAATCACCAAAGTAGTTAAAATGCTGTTCATCCAACTTTAAATTGTTGAAATAAGTAAGTTCCCATGAAATGTGTCTGGAACATTGTTTGATATTGGACTGTGAAGGTGGTAAATTACATTTTAATGGCATCGGACCGAGGCTCTGCATCTGTCCTCGTGCTCCTAGACCTTAGTGCTGCTTTTGATACCATCGATCACCACATTCTTTTGGAGAGATTGGAAACCCAAATTGGTCTACACGGACAAGTTCTGGCCTGGTTTAGATCTTATCTGTCGGAAAGATATCAGTTTGTCTCTGTGAATGGTTTGTCCTCTGACAAATCAACTGTAAATTTCGGTGTTCCTCAAGGTTCCGTTTTAGGACCACTATTGTTTTCACTATATATTTTACCTCTTGGGGATGTTATTCGAAAACATAATGTTAACTTTCACTGCTATGCGGATGACACACAGCTGTACATTTCAATGAAACATGGTGAAGCCCCAAAATTGCCCTTGCTAGAAGCATGTGTTTCAGACATAAGGAAGTGGATGCCTGCAAACTTTCTACTTTTAAACTCGGACAAAACAGAGATGCTTGTTCTAGGTCCCAAGAAACAAAGAGATCTTCTGTTGAATCTGACAATTAATCTTAATGGTTGTACAGTCGTCTCAAATAAAACTGTGAAGGACCTCGGCGTTACTCTGGACCCTGATCTCTCTTTTGAAGAACATATCAAGACCATTTCAAGGACAGCTTTTTTCCATCTAGGTAACATTGCAAAAATCAGAAACTTTCTGTCCAAAAATTATGCAGAAAAATGTATCCATGCTTTTGTCACTTCTAGGTTAGACTACTGCAATGCTCTACTTTCCTGCTACCCGGATAAAGCACTAAATAAACTTCAGTTGCTTCAGGTGCTAAATATGGCTGCTAGAATCCTGACTAGTACCAAAAAATTTGATCATATTACTCCAGTGCTAGCCTCTCTACACTGGCTTCCTGTCAAAGCAAGGGCTGATTTCAAGGTTTTACTGCTACCCTACAAAGCATTACATGGGCTTGCTCCTACCTATCTCTCTGATTTGGTCCTGCCGTACATACCTACACGTATGCTACGGTCACAAGATGCAGGCCTCCTAATTGTCCCTAGAATTTCTAAGCAAACAGCTGGGGGCAGGGCTTTCTCCTATAGAGCTCCATTTTTATGGAACGGTCTGCCTACCCATGTCAGAGACGCAATCTCGGTCTCAACCTTTAAGTCTTTACTGAAGACTTATCTCTTCAGTGGGTCATATGATTGAGTGTAGTCTGACCCAGGAGTGGGAAGGTGAACGGAAAGGCTCTGGAGCAACGAACCACCCTTGCTGTCTCTGCCTGGCCGGTTCCCCTTTTTCCACTGGGATTCTCTGCCTCTAACCCTATTACAGGGGCTGAGTCACTGGCTTACTGGGGCTCTCTCATGCCGTCCCTGGAAGGGGTGCGTCACCTGAGTTTTTGATTCACTGATGTGGTCATCCTGTCTGGTTTGGCGCCCCCCCTTGGGTTGTGCCATGGCGGAGATCTTTGTGGGCTATACTCAGCCTTGTCTCAGGATGTTAAGTTGGTGGTTGAAGATATCCCTCTAGTGGTGTGGGGGCTGTGCTTTGGCAAAGTGGGTGGGGTTATATCCTTCCTGTTTGGCCCTGTCTGGGGGTGTCCTCGGATGGGGCCACAGTGTCTCCTGACCCCTCCTGTCTCAGCCTCCAGTATTTATGCTGCAGTAGTTTATGTGTCGGGGGGCTAGGGTCAGTTTGTTATATCTGGAGTACTTCTCCTGTCCTATTCGGTGTCCTGTGTGAATCTAAATGTGCGTTCTCTAATTCTCTCCTTCTCTCTTTTTTTCTCTCTCTCGGAGGACCTGAGCCCTAGGACCATGCCCCAGGACTACCTGACATGATGACTCCTTGCTGTCCCCAGTCCACCTGGCCGTGCTGCTGCTCCAGTTTCAACTGTTCTGCCTTATTATTATTCGACCATGCTGGTCATTTATGAACATTTGAACATCTTGGCCATGTTCTGTTATAATCTCCACCCGGCACAGCCAGAAGAGGACTGGCCACCCCACATATGCTCTCTCTAATTCTCTCTTTCTTTCTCTCTCTCTGAGGTCCTGAGCCCTAGGACCATGCCCCAGGACTACCTGACATGATGACTCCTTGCTGTCCCCAGTCCACCTGACCGTGCTGCTGCTCCAGTTTCAACTGTTCTGCCTTATTATTATTCAACCATGCTGGTCATTTATGAACATTTGAACATCTTGGCCATGTTCTGTTATAATCTCCACCCGGCACAGCCAGAAGAGGACTGGCCACCCCACATAGCCTGGTTCCTCTTTAGGTTTCTTCCTAGGTTTTGGCCTTTCTAGGGAGTTTTTCCTAGCCACCGTAGCTTCTACACCTGCATTGCTTGCTGTTTGGGGTTTTAGGCTGGGTTTCTGTACAGCACTTTGAGATATCAGCTGATGTACGAAGGGCTATATAAATAAATTTGATTTGATTTGATATCTTATATTATGAGGACATGGCAACCATGTCTTGTATATGTTCGGTAAACATGGTAACCATGTTCACACACACAACAGCCAGGTATTATCAGTACTGCATTGGCTTACAGATTGCAGTGACACTGATGATGTTATGACACTTACAATGGTTTGTTTTTATTGTTACTAAGCTTCAATAAAATAAATATAGCTATTTCATTAACAACAATGCACAGTGACATAGTGGTCTTCTCTCATATAAACATGACCCATATTTTATATTTCTTTGTGTCTGTAACTTTAAATGTATTTTGTAAAAGGATCCTTTAAATGAGACCAAACTCTTTGGTCCTGTGTGGCTCAGACAGACTTCCCAGGATGCATCTCAAATGGCACCCTGTTCCCTATATAGTGCACTACTTTTGGTTCCTGGTCACCTGGCACTATAAAGGGAATAGGGTGCCATTTGGGACAGAGGCCCAGTCTCCTCTTGTCTTCCAGCTTCTCCATTGCATCTCCGTAGGCCTCAATAACCAGATCATGACTCAATGAATGCAACCAATCATTATTAATGGTTCTAATGGGTGATGTTGATGACACAGTGGGAATAGACATTAACTACTACGCCAATCAAGCTCCTTTCTATAGATGAATCCTTCCCAACTAGCAGCAGCACCAATTTTAGTTGCACAACAACATGTTATCTCCATCACTTCACTTCTCTGTCATTCACACATCTCTCATGTGAAACTCTTCTCACTCGCAGATGAGTATGGGATGGTACTTTCAGAATAAAACCCAGACATAAATTCTATATGGTGATGCCATAATAAAAGTCTTGATAGACCTTACATACAGCAGTTCTGATGACTAAACTGAATACCATGGCTCCACTAGTACTATTGACAGTCTCTTCATGGTGTGCTTGGGGCTATGGTCCTGGCCTAGTAGGCATAAGAAAGAACAAGATCCAGATCAATATTTGCCATGAAATAACGAAAAGTTCAATGTATTCCGAGAGTGCTTCATCCTTGTCCAATTTTCATCTTCGTCTAATCTTTATCTGTGTTTAGATAATTGGGTGTTTGTTCAATTGTCTGTTTGTTGTGGTGTGTATCGGTTGGTTGTGGTGTGTATCAGTGTTGTGGTGTGTTTCAGGTGGTTGTGGTGTGTATCAGCGTTGTGGTGTGTATCAGCGTTGTGGTGTGTTTCAGGTGGTTGTGGTGTGTATCAGCGTTGTGGTGTGAGTCGGGTGGTTGTATCTATACACAGACAGAAAGTTTGATATTCGGTCAGTAGTAAGGAGCTGCCTGGAAGAGAGTCAACACTATTCATATTGTTGATCACAATATAAGGGCTCTCAAGTGTCACAGCGTTCTAAGGCACTGCATCTCACTGCAAGAGGCGTCACTACAGTCCCTGGTTCGATTCCATCCGGACGTGATTGGAAGTACCATAGGGTGGCGCACAATTGCCCCAGCGTTGTCCGGGTTTGTCCGATGTAGGCCGTCATTGTAAAAAAATAATCTGTTCTTAACTGACTTTTCAAGTTAAATAAATATATATATAAATAGGGGTTATATAATCAAATCAAGTTTATTTGTGATTTTCACAGGACATACGTTGTGTACACTATAACGTACATTGAAATTCTAACTTGCATGTATAACTCTCGACATTGCAACAACAATTTTAAAAAAGTATGTTGAATATTGAGTGTAATAAAATAAAACCATTTAGATATTTTCAGGTGTAATGTAACGTGCTGACAGAAGAAGCTGGAAATATTTAAACCTTGGATTGTGGTTATTCAACAGAAATTCAATCTGATCTTTCTTGAAGACAAAGCAACTCTTAAAGGCAACGTAAACGCTGCTGATGTGAGCTGAATTGGAAATTATCTTTAAAACCTTTAAACACACTGATTTGAAGTCACAAAATAATACTTTTCACTACCTCATTTCATCACTGCCGTTCTTTTCCTAGACAGTATCTGAACCAACCTCTTTCTAATCTCCTTGGTCTTCAGACAGTAGACTACTGGGTTAATCAGAGAAGGTAACAGCGTAGCTATAATCATTAAAGCATTACGCTCCGTCAGATTCAGCCTCACCCCTATCCTCGTCAACAACACAGAGACTAACTTGGGAGCGTAGAAACAGAACACCACAATGATGTGACAAATACAGGTATTAAACACCTGCACTCTGCTCTCGTTGTTAGGCAGTCTCAGTACTGTGTAGATCAGATTCACGTATGACAGCAGAATGAATGTGAGCTGTGCACCAACCAACCACAGACCCAGGATGGTGGGAAGCATCCAATAGGGTTCAGGGTTGACACAGGCAGCTCTGACCATAGCAGGATAGTCACAGAACATATATCTAATGATGGGCTGGCAGTATGGAAGGCTGTCTGCCTGAGCTGCTACTACCCCCATGACCCCTAACCCTATCAGCCAGGTAGCTGTGATCAACAGGAAGAGCCGTGGGTTAGTCAGTATGCTGTGGTACCTAAGAGGAGTGCTGATAGCGATGGTTCGGTCCAAAGCCATCAGGGACAGGGCCAGACACTCTTCGATGTCACCCAGGTGGTAGATGTACATGCTTGATATGCAGGAGTAGTAAGAGATGGTTTTGACCTCGCCCAGCAGGACAGAGATCATGGTGGTGCTGGTGCTGGAGGTGAACATGATGTCCACCATGGCCAGGTTACAGATGAGGAGGTACATGGGCGTGTGCAGCCGTCTGTCCGTCAAAATGATGCAGATGTTGGTGCTGCTTCCCAGAAGCACAAGGAAATAGGTGATGAAGATGAGGAAGCCCAGGAGCTTCTGGTGAGAGAGGTGGTCGAAGCCTGTGATGGTAAACTCCTCCACATTCTTCCCAGTGAAATTCACTGAAGACATCCTACACAAGCATCAGCCTACACAGACATAAAGATGATATATAAACACAACAACTCTATAGTTAAACTAAGACACTAACAAGTGGTGACACAAGTCGTACGATCAAATCCCTCTATTGAAACTAGCTGAGTAGACAGAACTCTACAACCCCTAGGCTGTGTACTGCGACACTGTGAAGCTGTCGGCACTTATACATTAGGTGACCAACCCACGTGGTGAAAAGGAAGGGGGGTTGTTTCCCCAATTATAGGTCAGGACCCACTGGGAGGAGACAGCCAATTGGTTTTGAATCATGGCCTAAGTTTTGGTCTTAGATATCATTATTTGGAAACCTATATAGTTTGCCGTAAGAATACTTGAACAAAACCATCACACTTTATAGTCAATGCCCAGATCAAAAAGTCATCAACCAATAATACCACTGTCATGTTTGCACCCCATTATTTTTATTTCTACTTTGCACATTCTTCCATTGCAAAACTACCATTCCAGTGTTTTACTTGCTATATTGTATTTACTTTGCCACCATGGCCTTTTTTGCCTTTACCTCCCTTCTCACCTCATTTGCTCACATTGTATATAGACTTGTTTATACTGTATTATTGACTGTATGTTTGTTTTACTCCATGTGTAACTCTGTGTCGTTGTATCTGTCGAACTGCTTTGCTTTATCTTGGCCAGGTCGCAATTGTAAATGAGAACTTGTTCTCAACTTGCCTACCTGGTTAAATAAAGGTAAAATAAATAAAATAAATAAATAAATGTTCTGACCTTAGTTCATTTGTGATGTCTTTGTTTTAGTATGGTCAGGGTGTGAGTTGGGTGGGTTGTCTACGTCCCTTTTTCTATGATTTGGGATTTCTGAGTTTGGCCTGGTATGGTTCTCAATCAGAGGGAGCTGTCAATCGTTGTCCCTGATTGAGAACCATACTTAGGTAGCCTGGTTTCACTTTTGAGTTGTGGGTGATTGTTTCCTGTGTCTGTTTCGATTTTCGTTTGTTCATTCACGTTGTTATTTTGTATTTTTGTAGTGTTCAGTTTTATATATTAAAATGGACACTTAGCACGCTGCGCATTGGTCCTCCAATCCTTCCTACTACTCCTCTTTGTCAGAAGAGGATTACAATTGTGACAACCACAGATTGCAGCACTACTGGCTTTCATCTCTCCTCTCTAATCAGGGAATGACTGTTGAATACCCATCAGTGAATTACCACTAAGAAAAAAGGCCAGCAGTACTGTGGATGTAGACTCCTAGATCTGAATACATCTCCTTAAGTGAGTGGTATCGTATCTCTGGGGTGTAAACACCTTCAGACCACAGGTTTAATCATTAGACGCTGTGCTATGCTATGCTACACTTTCTCTGGGGCTCAACACCTACAGTCCCCAGGTCCAGAGGTCTAATCATTAGACTAATGGTTTCCCTCTCTTATTAAGGTTAATAAACATCATCAGGGAACAGTATTACCACTTCCTCATTGAATTGATAGTCCCACTGATCCATCCAACTGGCTCCATGTGGACAAAGATACAGTAGATGTTATGCAATGTATACTCTATCTCTAGATATACCCAGGCTATTCACACATGGAGGTACAACTTCGATGGCCCCACCTGCTTCGTACTGCAAGAAAAAACTATGACTATCAGATTGTAATGTATGTCAAGGTAGTGGTAATAGTGAAAACATACAGTTGAAGTCAGAAAGTTTAAATACACCTTAGCTAAATACATTTAACCTCAGTTTTTCACAATTACTGACATTTAATCCTAGTAAAGATTTCCTGTCGTAGGTCAGTTAGGATCACATCTTTATTTTAGTTTACATTCGATTCAGTTACATTCTGAAATGTCACAAGAATATTAGAGAGAATTATTTATTTTAGCTTTTATTTCTTTCATCACATTCCCAGTGGCTCAGAAGTTTACATACGCTCAATTAGTAATTGGTAGCATTGCCTTTAAATTGTTTAACTTGGGTAAAACGATTTGGGTAGCCTTCCACAAGCTTCCCAAAATAAGTTGGGTGAATTTTGGCCCATTCCACCTGACAGAAGTGGTGTAACTGAGTCAGGTTTGTAGGTCTCCTTGCTCGCACACGCTTTTCCAGTTCTGCCCACAAATTTTCCATTTGGAAGACCCATTTGCGACCAAGCTTTAACTTCTTGACTGATGTCTTGAGATGTTGCTTCAATATATCCACATAATTTTCCTACCTCATATTTCCATCTATTTTGTGACATGCACCAGACCCATCCTGCAGAACAGCACCCCCACAACATGATGCTGACTCCCGTGTTCTTCACAGTTGGTGTTCTTCGGCTTGCAAGCCTCCCACTTTTTCCTAGAAACATAACGATGGTCATTATGGCCAAACAGTTGTATTTTTGTTTCATCAGACCAGAGGACATTTCTCAAAAAAGTATGATATTTGTACCCATGTGCAGTTGCAAACAGTAGTCTGTCTTAATTATGGAGGTTTTGGATCAGTGGCGTCTTCCTTGCTGAGTGACCTTTCAGGTTATGTTGATATAGGACTCAATTTACTGTGGATATAGATACTTTTGCAACTTTTTCCTCCAGCATCTTCACAAGGTCCTTTGCTATTGTTCTGGGATTGATTTGCAATTTTCGCAGCAAAGTACATTCATCTCTAGGAGACAGAACGCATCTCCTTCCGGAGCGGTATGATGGCTATGTGTTCCCATGGTGTTTATACTTGCGTACTATTGTTTGTACAGATGAACATGGTACCTTCAGGCATTTGGAAATTGCTCCCAAGGATGAACCACACTTGTGGAGGTCTACAATTGTTTTTCTGAGGTATTGGCTGATTTCTTTAGATTTTTCCATGATGTCAAGCAAAGAGGCACTGAGTTTGAAGGTAGGCCTTGAAATACATCCACAGGTACACCTCCAATTAACTCAAATTATATAAATTAGCCTGTAAGAAGCTTCTAAAGCCATGACATAATTTTCTGGAATTTTCCAAGCTGTTTAAAGGCACAGTCAACTTAGTGTAAGTTAACTTCTGACCAACTGGAATTGTGATACAGTGAATTATCAGTGAAATAGTCTGTATGTAAACAATTGTTGGAAAAAATACTTGTGTCATACACAAAGTTGATGTCCTAACCGACTTGCCAAAACTATAGTTTGTTTAACAAGAAAATTGTGGAGTGGTTGAAAATTAGTTTTAATGACGCCAACCTAAGTGTATGTGAACTTCCGACTTCAACTGTACATTTGGGCCTAACATTGTGGCCTAGAGACATAGGCCCCCACTTCATCTGAAGCATGGTGTAGCTAACAACAGTTCCATCATCACCTGCATGGCTACCTGTAAACAGGTGAGGTGATGACTCAGGATCCCAGGTCTACCAACACTCTAATTAGGTCTCTGATGACCACCTGTTTGTTGAGCCTGAGTCTGAGGAGAGTGACAGGGACACTAGACCTGATGGGATTACTGCTTTGCTGTCATACAGCTTGTTACTGTACACTCATTACGAGAGAGAGAGAGCCAGAGAGAGAGTGAGAGAGAGAGCGAGTGAGAGAGAGACTAACTCATGTGTAAGCAACAGGCCAAAGCAATGGGTTTAGGCAAGCTAAGTAAATATTACTGCTAAATGTACATTTGCTGAATCTTGCCAAAAGACTGTTTATCCATCTCTCTACGTTGTCCCTAAAACACCCAACAGTTAGTGGGTTGGTAATATGTTCAACACTGTGACATCAACCTTCTCATAGGATCTGATGTCACTCTGTACAGAGTTAACAAATAGGCAGTCATCAGAGAGCCAATTATAATGTTGATACACCTGAGAAGAGTGTTTACAGGTAGACAACTTAGGCTGGGGAGAGTTAGGACGTTTAGGGTCAAAGGGCTACAGAACAAGGTCAATGCAGGTCAGCACTTTTGTTACTACCTTGCATGCTGTCTACTGCAAATCACTTGAAAATAAACTACTGAAAATGTAGAACGAGACAAGGTTGTCCCTTCTCCCCCCTTTTATTCACTATTGTGAAAAGCCACTGGTCATCTCAGTCCAGGTCAATGAGAAGATAAGGGGACTGAAACGGAAGGACATCCAGGCCAATAACAACATAAGGGAGGTGAAAGAGAAGGACATCCAGGTCAATGAGAACATAAGGGAAGTGAAACAGAAGGACATCCAGGCCATTGAGAACATAAGGGAAGTGAAACAGAAGGACATTCAGGTCATTGAGAACATATCAGGAGCTGTTCCAGAAGGCTCAGGCAGTGGTCAGACAACATTCCCATTTCAGAGTAATGAGTGAGTGATGCCATCCAGTCAGTGCCATGCTGGCACATGTCCATTGTCGGATTTAGGCACAGGTGACATGGGCATCCTGCCGGGGGCAGCATGTGATGCCTGCTAAAATAAATTAAATAATGATATATATATATATATATATATATATATATATATACAAATAATATCCCGAATGGTGACATATGCGCGATCGGTTTTATATCGCTCATTTGCACGTCACGTCAATGATATCATGTCACCGTGTGGGACTGTGGGTCAATAATACTTGTCGGAGTGGGCGTCCTGATTCTAGTTTCTGAGCTTAGCAGGCTACTGCCTGGCAAGGTCTCCCACTCAGAAGTATGAGATATGGAGTGGGCGTCCTGATTCTAGTTTCTGAGCTTAGCAGGCTACTGCCTGGGAAGGTCTCCCACTCAGAAGTATGAGATATGGAGTGGGCGTCCTGATTCTAGTTTCTGAGCTTAGCAGGCTACTGCCTGGGAAGGTCCCTCACTCAGAAGTATGAGATATGGAGTGGGCGTCCTGATTCTAGTTTCTGAGCTTAGCAGGCTACTGCCTGGGAAGGTCTCCCACTCAGAAGTATGAGATATGGAGTGGGCGTCCTGATTCTAGTTTCTGAGCTTAGCAGGCTACTGCCTGGGAAGGTCTCACACTCAGAAGTATGAGATATGGAGTGGGCATCCTGATTCTAGTTTCTGAGCTTAGCAGGCTACTGCCTGGGAAGGTCTCCCACTCAGAAGTAAGAGATATGGAGTGGGCGTCCTGATTCTAGTTTCTGAGCTTAGCAGGCTACTGCCTGGGAAGGTCTCCCACTCAGAAGTATGAGATATGGAGTGGGCGTCCTGATTCTAGTTTCTGAGCTTAGCATTCTACTGCCTGGGAAGGTCTCCCACTCAGAAGTATGAGATATGGAGTGGGCGTCCTGATTCTAGTTTCTGAGCTTAGCAGGCTACTGCCTGGGAAGGTCTCCCACACAGAAGTATGAGATATGGAGTGGGCGTCCTGATTCTAGTTTCTGAGCTTAGCAGGCTACTGCCTGGGAAGGTCTCCCACACAGAAGTATGAGATATGGAGTGGGCGTCCTGATTCTAGTTTCTGAGCTTAGCAGGCTACTGCCTGGGAAGGTCTCCCACTCAGAAGTATGAGATATGGAGTGGGCGTCCTGATTCTAGTTTCTGAGCTTAGCAGGCTACTGCCTGGGAAGGTCTCCCACTCAGAAGTATGAGATATGGAGTGGGCGTCCTGATTCTAGTTTGTGAGCTAGGCAGGCTACTGCCTGGGAAGGTCTCCCACTCAGAAATATGAGATATGGAGTGGGCGTCCTGATTCTAGTTTCTGAGCTTAGCAGGCTACTGCCTGGGAAGGTCTCCCACTCAGAAGTATGAGATATGGAGTGGGCGTCCTGATTCTAGTTTCTGAGCTTAGCAGGCTACTGCCTGGGAAGGTCTCCCACTCAGAAGTATGAGATATGGAGTGGGCGTCCTGATTCTAGTTTCTGAGCTCAGCAGGCTACTGCCTGGGAAGGTCTCCCACTCAGAAGTATGAGATATGGAGTGGGCGGGGTTAGGTTGACCTCAGGTCACTGGAAGCCCGAGGTAGCCGGAGCAGGGGAATCTATCAAATAGAGCACCTCAAACTTTGCTCAGTACTAATGCAATTAGTTGTGTAATTTAGTTTGTGTGTTTCTTGTTTGAAGTGTGATAGTGTAATACTCTTCTTTATAAGTGTGTTATCTATGTGTGTATTTGTGTGATACAGGATTTTTGCAATTTAGTTATATTTGTGTGTTTTTTGTTAGCAATAGGGTAATAGTGTAATAATTCGATTCTCTTTGTTCGATACATTTGTATTTATATAATACAATTTGTTTCTGTTTGTCTTTGTTACTTCTTTTGTATATATATATGAGCCTTATTTTTGTATATAAATTTATATTTACATACTTTTAAATGTTATGATTATTTATTTGTGTTGTTCCAAATGTCAACAGATGGAGGACTGAAGAGATGCTTTTGAAATGGAGTCCTCTGCTGACGTTTCCCTCAGTATTAAGTTGATACAAGACATATCTGTTACTTTTTATCATCTTTGGTTGTGGATGGGTGTGTGTTGTTTCCTATCCTATCCCTTCCTATTTGGGGCGGCAGGTAGCCTGGTGGTTAGAGAGTTGGTCTAGTAACCGAGAGGTTGCAAGATTGAATCCCTGAGCTGACAAGGTAAAAATCTAATATTCTGCCCCTGAACAAGCTGTGTTCATTTTATAGACTCCAATAATTCCTCTGTCTTCCTCTTAGTGAGTATATGAATATTACATATAATCTCATTGGCCAATTGCTTTTAGGTACACCACCCTGTTCACTAAAACACCATCCCGTTCGCTAAAATTGTTGGCTCCTATACACAGTGAGCCATGTGGCCGTGGCTTGCTATATAAAGCAGGCAGACAGGCATTGAGACATTCAGTTACCGTTCGATTGAATGATAGAATGGGCGGAACGAGTAACCTAAGCATCTTTGAGCGTGGTATGATCTTCTGTGCCAGGCGTGCAGGTTCTAGTACCTCCGAAACCAGGGGCGAAACTTTTGCTTTAGAGGTGGGGGGACATAACCTGGTGGGGGCTCTGGGGCTTCCTCCCTCCAGTATTCTTTGGCATCTAAAGCTAATTTCCTGCATTTCTACACAATCTAATACGACCCTTTTTTTGGGGACACTTTTATTGTAAATAAGAATAGAATATGTTTCTAAAAACGTCTACATGAATGGATGCTTCCATGATTATGTATAATACTGAATTAACCGTGAATTATGATGACTGAGAGGTTAGCATATCTTGGGGGTGTAATGTTGTGTAGAGACAGACTGGAGAGTCATGAAGAAATAGACAAAGAACATGCTACTGAGACAGACCTGGTTGGAGATGTACTGCTTCTCAAACAGAAAGGTCTCTATGAGATTAGGGATGAGACACACAGGTCTGTCAGGTTGAAGACTACGACGTCCCTAAGTTGAAGATAACAGAGTTTATAACAACGTCGGTGAGAAAACTGTTGAAAGTGAACAGATTCATAGGACCAGCGCTATAACTAAAATAACATATCCAGGCTGCTTGTTAAGAAATTATACCACATTTATGCAAAGATTTATGTGACATTAGAATACTTGTGTTACTGGAGCTAACAACGTACTTGGCCGTGTGGAGGTTCCTGGCCAGGTGGATAACAGCCATGATGGAGTTAGCCATGACCGTCACGGCATAGACCAGACACTAAAACACATGATAGTATTTGATGGAAACTGTTGATGTAGAAATATCACTGGCGTTTTGAATGTAGCAGTGTAAGAGATTAGGACTGATTGCTCGTAAGCCATGTTCCAGGAATCTAGGGGGGCCCTGGTTATAGGATGTCAATGGTGAGGTCATCATGCAGGGGTTGGCTGACATACACGTATCTATCTATATGGTAGCTTCTCTAGCCAACAGGGATGGACACTCACCTGGGCCAAACAATCCCCTGGGTGTCAACAGGTCACACAGGTCAACCCTTATACTGTAAGAGATATTATAGTAGAATGCATCCCCTACCAACTACCCCAGGCTTCCCATCCGAGCCTGGTTTCTCTCTAGGGTGTTTTTCCTTCTAGGGTGTTTTTCCTTCTAGGGTGTTCATCCTTCTAGGGTGTTAATCCTTCTAGGGTGTTTTTCCTTCTAGGGTGTTCATCCTTCTATGGTGTTAATCCTTCTAGGGTGTTTTTCCTTCTAGGGTGTTCATCCTTCTAGGGTGTTTTTCCTTCTAGGGTGTTCATCCTTCTATGGTGTTAATCCTTCTAGGGTGTTAATCCTTCTATGGTGTTAATCCTTCTAGGGTGTTAATCCTTCTAGGGTGTTAATCCTTCTAGGGTGTTAATCCTTCTATGGTGTTAATCCTTCTAGGGTGTTAATCCTTCTAGGGTGTTCATCCTTCTATGGTGTTAATCCTTCTAGGGTGTTAATCCTTCTAGGGTGTTTTTACTGGTTCTAATGTATTGCTTCTAATTCTGCTTGCTGGGCACTTTGTAAAACTGAGATGTAGAAAGGGTTTTATAAATAGATTTGATTTGTATCAGGGTTCTATCCAGATTTTTTATTATGTAATTTTCTATATGGCTTTAAAGGAATATCGCCAAAATAATATAAATATATAATTTAGAAGAAAAACAATTTTACATTTAATTGAAACAATTATTCACTATGGCAGACACAGTATATCTTACACAGCATATCAATCAAAAACAAGTCAAATAGAGATATAAATAAATAGTAACACTTCATGTTGATTGGTTCAGCACCACAGCTCTCTGTGCTCTTCTTTTACTAAGCAGCTTCTTGGCCGATTCCTTAAACTCCTCTGTCTTCAGAACATATATGATGGGGTTGAGCATGGGCGGCAGCACCGAGGTCAGGGAGAGGTTGATGATCCGGGCGTTGGTTGGTATGATTGAGTGAAGGAAGTATGTGAAATTAACAGGCAGGTAGAATATGGCTACGAGTATCAGGTGTGAGGTACACGTCTTCAAGGCTCTGACTCTGAGAGAGGGAGAGAGAGAGAGAAGGAGAGAGAGAATGAGAGAGAGGGAGAGAGAGAGGGAGAGAGAGAATGAGAGAGAGAGAAAATTAGAGAAGGAGAGAGAGGGAGAGAGAGGAAGAGAGAAGGAGAGAGAGGGAGAGAAGTAGAGAGAGAGACGTAGAGAGAGGGAGAGAGAAGGAGAGATATGGAGAGAGAGGGAGGGAGAGAGAGGGAGAGAGAGGGGGAGAGAGAGAGAGAGAGACAGAGAGACAAAGAGAGACAGAGAGAGAGAAAGAGAGCGAAAGAGAGAGAAAGAGAGAGACAGAGAGAAAAGGACAAAAGTGTCAGTACAGTGAGTCATCATCTATCCAGGTCAATGACATTCTCAGTATTTACAACATTTATCACTAGAACAACATACACTATATATACAACGGTATGTAGACACCCCTTCAAATTAGTGGATTTGGTTATTTCAGCCACACCCGGGTGTATAAAACTGTATAAAATCGAGCCCACAGCCATGCAATCTCCATACACAAGCATTGGCTATAGAACGGCCTTAATTAAGAGATCAGTGACTTTCAATGTGGCACTGTCATAGGATGCTTCCTTCCAACAAGTCAGTTCATAAAATTTCTGCCCTGCTAGAGCTGCCCCGGTCAACTGTAGGTGTTTTTATTGGAAATTGGAAATGGTGGTAACACAAGCTTACAGAACGGGACCGCTGAGTGCTGAAGTGTGTAGTGTGTAAAAATCTTCTGTCCTCACTACTGAGTTTCAATCTGCCTTTGGAAGCAATTCACTTTTCTTCTGGAGCTTCATGAAATTGGTTTCCATGGCTGATCAACTGCAAACAGCCTAAAATCACTGTGCGCAATGCCAAGAATCTGGATTTGGCAGAGACCAGGAGTACGCTATCTACCCCAATGCATAGTGGCAACTGTAAAGTTTGGTGGATGACGAATAATGGTCCATGGCTGTTTTTCATGGTGCGTGCTAGGCCTCTTAGTTCCAGTGAAGGGAAACCTTTACACTACAGCATACAATGACATTCTGGATTCTGTGCTTCCAACTTTGTGATAACACTTTGGGGAAGGCCCTTTCCTGTTTCAGCATGACAATACCCAAGTGCACCAAGCGAGGTCCAAACAGAAATGGATTGTCGAAATCAGTGTGGAAGAACTTGACTAGCTTGCACAGAGCACTGACCTCAACCCGATCAAGCACCTTTGGGATGAATTGAAACACTGACTGCGAGCCAGGCCTATTCGCCCAACATCATCGTCCGACCTCACTAATGCTCTTGTGCCTGAATGGAAGCAAGTCCCCACAGCGATGCTCCAACATCTAGTGAAAAGCACTCACAAACGAGTGGCGGCTGTTTCAGCAGCAAAGGGGGGACCAACTCCATATTAATGCCCATAATTTTGGAATGAGATGTCTGAGGAGCAGGTGTCCACATACTTTTGGTCTGGAGTGTATATCTGAGGCAGCACAACAATCAGTATCAGAGCTATATGTATATATAAACTAAATCTCTGGCTAAATCTCTGACTCTGATCAGTATGACTTCTCACCTGTCCTGGGGCAGTGTGATGGTGAACAGGGCGTGTGTGATACAGATGTATGATGATATGATGAAGACCATGGGGAGAAAGAGGACTGTAGAGATGAGATATGCCATCACTTTGTTAGGGACCACATCAGAACAGGGGGCCGCCAGACGGTACAGGGGACCGTGGTCACAGAAGTAGCTGTTGATCACCAGAGACCTACAATACAATACATCTTCATCTTGTCCATATGTTACGGTGATCAACTGATCATTTATTTTTACAGCACCCGGCCCGGGATTCAAACCGGTAACCTTTCGGCAACAGGTTCACCTCCTCAGCCACCTACCGGCAGAAGGAGAGACGGGTGATGAGGCACACAGCCAGCAACATCAGGAACACAGCAAACGCCCAGGCAGCACCCGTCAGCTGGAACATGGACCTGTGAGTCACCATCATATGGTACCTATATGGACGGTGGAAAGAAGCTGTTATCAGGGATTTTAGATGCAGTGTATCCATATATCAGGTTGAATTGTCAGTGAAAGCAGAAACATTATTATCACACAAGGGGCAATTATGAAGGCCTTTTAAATTGTAGTTTTTGAATTATTAGATTTGATGTATTATCTGAGACCTGAGCGGGCAGCAGATGGCCACCAGTCTGTCGTAAGAGAGGATGGTGAGGTTGAAGGACTGCATGTTGAGGAAGAGGAAGATGAAGAAGAGGCTAGCGAGGCACTGGTTGTAGGAGATGAGCTGTCTGCTGAACAGGAACGTATCCAGGAGCTTGGGGACCATGGCAGTGCTCCCACACACGTCTGTGAAGGCCAGGTTGAACACAGCAACGTACTTGGGGCTGTAAGGGTAAGATCCTGACTTGATTATCTCCATGGGGAAAATGTTGTTTATGCAACAAACACAGGACATAGACAATTACAGAGAAGGTAAATACAATCAATCAGTAAAGAAGTAGACAAAAAGTGGAGATCCTAAACATCTTTACACCGTCATCTGTAATGTGTAAGTTAGCAGCCAGAGCCCCTGTGCTACTTCAGCTTGTGTTGTTTGTGTTGTGGTTCATCTGGTTGGGTTCTGGAACTGCAAAAATACAGTCCAATAAAGGTAGAATTCTGCTGTATTATTGCCACTGAGATAAAAGAGGACTGATTACCTGTGGAGACTGTTGTCCATGTAGATAACCATCATGACGAAGGTGTTGCCCACCTTGTGACGGCCCTGAATTATTCTGAACCGTCTCAGTGCAGCTCCTTCCAATAGGGCGCTTTCCCTTTAATTCCCAATTAAATAGCCAGCATCAGCTGCGCAAAAGTGGGGTTGTGATGGAGACGTGAATGAGGATGTGTTCAACCCTCAGTGCCGAAGCTTCTCTATTCCGTTTGTTTTGTTGCCGTTAAACGTGTGTTTTGTAGCCTAAGAGAGTTTACCCAGGATCGGATCCACTCTTTGCGTCCATGGACTACACCTCTCCGTTCTTCGTGGCCTTTCTCCGCTGGAGATCTATTGGCGGATTGGATTGTCTGACTGACCGACTGACTACCACCTTTTTGTATACGGTATTTCATTTGTTTTGATGCGATGTATACTTTGATTTATGTAGTTAGTTGTAGTTGAGGACTTAGTAAGAGTTGATACGCTTTAAAGTTCTGTGGTAAAATAATTGTTATATTGATTGTATGTTTAATACTGGGTTTACGCTACACGGAATGAACGGACAAACATTGCGTGACAAAAGTCACTTGAGTTCACTGAACTCCTTTACCGGGCTGGACTCTTTTTAGGCCCGAGGTACAGGACATTTCTGGAGGAACCAGAACTCATTGTGATATTATTATATGTGTGTAATCATTGTTGTTGCTAATACAACCCACGCAAAAAGAATATAGTTGTTTTTGAAGTTCTTTCCAATGTTTTAAGGGTTTATGAAAAGTTTATTTCCATCCTGACTTTTACATAAGTCCTTTGTATTGGTGTAGACTTGACGGACCAGATGGGACTCATCCCCACCCAAACTAAAAGGAGAAACTAATGTTTTCTCTGGTAGGCACAACCTACCTGGCACCCCTATAAATAATAACCTCAAGTCAAAACCGTTACATAAAAAATGGCACCCCTGGCACACCACAATCCCTGGCTTAGGAAGAACTCCTTGCCACATTGAGGAATGTGTTGCATGGGACAGCTCGAGACTGGTGGGATGTTGCACGTCTCACCACTACCTCCTGGGCTGACTTTGAGGCCAAGTTTTCCTCTGCATTTCTGTCTGAGGACTACACAGATGAGCTGGCAGACAGAGTCAGGAATCGAGTGCAAAGCGAGAAAGAGAGTATCCGTGACTTTGCATACGGTTACCACTCCCTGTGCAGAAGGTGGAAACCTGGCATTGAGGAGGAAGAGGTCATTAAATTGATCTTGAAGAACATCAACCCACTACTAGCCAGTCAACTCCGAGAACGAGTCACCACTGTCGATGGACTGGTTCGCTTGGGACAGCAGTTTGAGAAGGACAGAGACTGCCAACAGCAATATGACCAGAGAAAGAAACAGACACCCAAACGGTTACCCAAGACAGACTATCAACAACAGCTAGAGTCTCCAGCCAAGACCCCTCTCATGTTCTGTTGGAGATGTAGCCAAAAGGGACATTCTTCAGCTACATGTCCAAGACCGTATCAAGTAAACCCTTCCAGAAACCACAAATCACAACAGGCCAACACACCTAACTCTCTTTGCAGGAATGACCATCCTACTCTGGGTGCTTTAACCAGAGCTGAAACTCCAAGAGTCACTGCCTACGCCCCCCCATCGACATCCCCTTCCTTTCAGTTAATACCGCACCAATCAGAAGCTACAAAGTTACATGATTGGGGTTCAAATGTGGCACTCTTCTCTGCCGTTGCTCCGGTACCACTAACCCTTGATAATCCTTCTGACGATTTCCTTTTACAGGCTGTGAGAAGAGCTCAGCTGGAACAGCCAGAGGAGTTAAGGCTGTTGGAACAGCTGCAGAATAATGCTGATGTATGTACTTCAAAGCTAGGACGCACCGGGCTCCTGAAGCACAAAATATTCCTTACACAGGAAATGCCGATCAAGCAAAAGCCATATCGTTTGTCCCCAGCGAAGCTAATCATCCAAAAGGGACTCATTAATGATATGTTAACACAAGATATAATAGAACGTTCCTCCTCTCCCTGGGCTGCTCCTGTTGTCCTCATCCCAAAAAAGACTGGTGGTCTTAGATTTTGTGTGGACTATAGGAAGACCAACAATGTTTCCCAGACTGATGCCTATCCTCTTCCCACCATCCACGAGATCCTGGAGTCATTGTCTGGCGCTGTTGTGTTCACTACCCTTGACCTCAATAGTGGTTATTGGCAGGTTGAGATGGACCAGGAAAGCAAGGACAAGACTGCTTTTGTCTGTGCTGAGGGCTTGTTTTCCTTTAAGGTGATGCCCTTTGGATTAAAGAATGCCCCTGCCACTTTCCAAAGACTCATGGAGATTGCGTTAGGTGAGCTCAAAGGGAAGATCTGTTTCGTCTACCTGGACGATATAATTATCTACTCTCAGAACAGAGAAAGACACTTTCAAGATCTTCAAGCAGTGTTGGACAAGCTAAGAGAAGCTGGTCTGACCTTGAATATGAAGAAGAGCAACTTCTGCCAAACCTCCCTGAAGTTCCTTGGCCATATTGTGTCTTTTGACGGCATTCATGTGGATCCTGAAAAGACGAAGGCTGTACAAGACTTCCCTGTGCCAACCACACTCAAGGCCCTTCAACGGTTCCTTGGTATGGCTGGCTGGTACCATCGGTTTGTGTCGAACTTCTCCCAGGTGGCAGAACCCCTCAACGCGTTGAAGCGAAAAGGAGTGAAATTCCAATGGACGGCAGAGTGCCAGACCTCCTTTGAAACCCTGAAACGACACCTCGTCACACCTCCCATTTTAGGTCATCCCAACTTTGATTGCCCTTTTGTTGTTTACACTGATGCAAGTGATGTTGGACTTGGTGCTGTCCTAGTCCAACAGACTGGACTTGGCACTGAAGAAGTGCTAGCGTTCGCCAGTCGGACATTGAATGGAGCAGAACGGAACTACTCCACAACCGAGCAAGAGTGCCTTGCAGTTGTCTGGGCTTTGGAAAAGTGGAGGTACTACCTGGAGGGAAGACACTTCATTGTGGTCACTGACCATTCCTCCCTTGTGTGGGTGTTCAAGACCAACAAACCAAGTACCAGACTCATAAGATGGGCTCTACGGTTGCAAGAGTTCACCTTTGCAGTAGAATACAGGAAAGGAAAATACAACACTGTTCCAGATGCCTTGTCCAGAGCTCCTGCTTGTGATAACGGTGGCCCTCCTCTTACATGTGCTACTGTCCTGTCAAGCAGTCGAGACTCGCCCAAAACGGACTTTCCCATCTCTGATGAGGCCATATGGAAAGCCCAACAGGATGATCCAGAAGTACAGGCTTTGTACCAGACTATCCTGGAAGATGGAGAAAAGATGGTCAATCCTACCACAAAGCTGACCATCATTGAAGACAAAGTCTACCGTGTTGTACAACTACCTCACAGAACACTCTACCAAATGTACATACCTGAAACTCTACGCCTTCAACTGCTTCAACATTTCCATGAAGACCCATTAGCTGGTCATTTGGGCAGGTTCAAAACCTACAAGCGGTTGCAAGCGTTACTGTACTGGCCAAATCTGGGCATGGATGTGAAGTCGCACATCCGAAACTGTCAGGTTTGTCAAATGTACAAACCAGAAGGTAGAAAGCCTGCTGGCAAGTTGCAGCAAACGGTGGTTACCCGACCTTGGGAAATGTTAGGAGTGGATTTGATGGGTCCATTTCCTAGAAGCTCCAATCAGAATGTGTACATGCTTGTTTTTGTTGATTATTATTCAAAGTGGGTGGAGCTATTTTCCCTGCGTCAGGCCACAGCAAGGACCGTCTCTAACATCCTTACGAAAGAGATCCTGACTCGCTGGGGAGTGCCTGATTACATCCTGTCTGATCGAGGTTCCCAATTTGTCTCTGATCTCTTTGAGGAGACCTGCCAAAGATGGAACCTGAGACAGAAGTTGACCACAGCCTATCACCCACAGACCAATCTCACTGAGAGAGTAAATCGAACCTTGAAGACAATGATTGCTTCCTATGTAGGGACCCAGCACAAACACTGGGACAAGCACCTTCACGAGTTTCGATTTGCCCTGAATTCTGCTGTGCAAGAGTCCACTGGAGTCACACCTGCAGAGCTGAACCTAAGTCGTCCTCTCCGAGGACCCTTGGATATGGTGCTACAGCCCCAGCAGCTTACTCCAGACGCTGCTTGCTATGACCAGGTAGTCCATCTCCACGACTTGAGAGCTCTTGTCTCAAAGAACACGATCCAGGCTCGACTCAAGCAGAAGAGAAATTATGATAAGAACAGACGAGACATGCAGTTCCAGCTTCGTGATCGGGTGTGGCTTCGCTCTCATCCTTACTCGAAAGCTGAACAATTCTTCTCTGCCAAGCTCGCTCCTAAATGGCAAGGACCATATAGGATTGTGGAGCAGATGGGCCCTTTGAACTACCGAGTGGTGAAAGAGGACACAGGTGAAGATATGCGCGTTGTCCATGTCTCACGCCTTAAGGCCTGTTACCCTCGGCTGAGGAATTGGAGGCGATTGAGCGCCGCAAGGTCCTGGATATCTTTGAAGAGGAAAGTGAGGAGACTTTTCTTGGATTCCCAGACTCAGAAGTCTCACACCTTAAGGCCTGTGATCCTTCAGCTGAGGAGCGTGAGCTCCAAAAAGTCATGAATATTTTTGTAGAGGAAAGCGATGAGACCTTTCTCGGTTTCCCCGACCAAGATGTGCCTTCCAGGGCAATGGTCGGCTTTTTCCAGGGAGGGGGTGTGTGACGGCCCTGAATTATTCTGAACCGTCTCAGTGCAGCTCCTTCCAATAGGGCGCTTTCCCTTTAATTCCCAATTAAATAGCCAGCATCAGCTGCGCAAAAGTGGGGTTGTGATGGAGACGTGAATGAGGATGTGTTCAACCCTCAGTGCCGAAGCTTCTCTATTCCGTTTGTTTTGTTGCCGTTAAACGTGTGTTTTGTAGCCTAAGAGAGTTTACCCAGGATCGGATCCACTCTTTGCGTCCATGGACTACACCTCTCCGTTCTTCGTGGCCTTTCTCCGCTGGAGATCTATTGGCGGATTGGATTGTCTGACTGACCGACTGACTACCACCTTTTTGTATACGGTATTTCATTTGTTTTGATGCGATGTATACTTTGATTTATGTAGTTAGTTGTAGTTGAGGACTTAGTAAGAGTTGATACGCTTTAAAGTTCTGTGGTAAAATAATTGTTATATTGATTGTATGTTTAATACTGGGTTTACGCTACACGGAATGAACGGACAAACATTGCGTGACAAAAGTCACTTGAGTTCACTGAACTCCTTTACCGGGCTGGACTCTTTTTAGGCCCGAGGTACAGGACATTTCTGGAGGAACCAGAACTCATTGTGATATTATTATATGTGTGTAATCATTGTTGTTGCTAATACAACCCACGCAAAAGAATATAGTTGTTTTTGAAGTTCTTTCCAATGTTTTAAGGGTTTATGAAAAGTTTATTTCCATCCTGACTTTTACATAAGTCCTTTGTATTGGTGTAGACTTGACGGACCAGATGGGACTCATCCCCACCCAAACTAAAAGGAGAAACTAATGTTTTCTCTGGTAGGCACAACCTACCTGGCACCCCTATAAATAATAACCTCAAGTCAAAACCGTTACAACCTAGACCCAATACACACACACACACACACACACACACGACCCAAAATGTAAATACAGGTAAATTCATTTTTTCACTTTTCATTTCTCACCTGTTGACTATGGGCGCAACAGGCCCCCAGCTGAAATGATACTGCACCATACCAGGTTTTCTTAAGTTCAAAAAACATATACAAGTGTGATTTCGATAGGAAAGTGAAACATTTTCTAGCTTATCAAGTGGATCAACTTGCTGACGATGGCGATACGTAACTCCCTGGACCATAGCTAGTTTGTAACATCCTGGACTACATCTAGTTTGTAACAGACTGGACCAGAGCTAGTTTGTAACAGACTGGACCAGAGCTAGTTAGTAAAAGACTGGACCAGAGCTAGTTAGTAAAAGACTGGACCAGAGCTAGTTAGTAAAAGACTGGACCAGAGCTAGTTAGTAAAAGACTGGACCAGAGCTAGTTAGTAAAAGACTGGACCAGAGCTAGTTAATAAAAGACTGGACCAGAGATAGTTAGTAAAAGACTGGACCAGAGCTAGTTAATAACAGCGTAGACCAGAGCTAGTTTGTAACAGCGTAGACCAGAGCTAGTTTGTAACATCCTGGACTACATCTAGTTTGTAACAGACTGGACCAGAGCTAGTTAATAAAAGACTGGACCAGAGCTAGTTTGTAACAGCGTAGACCAGAGCTAGTTTGTAACAGCGTAGACCAGAGCTATGGACTAACCAGAGACATGATGTATACGAAGCAGAGGAAGACGTAATAGTACTTCATGTGGGGGATGTCGATGAAACCACTGATGAAGAAATAAGGGGGTCGGATAATGGTGTCAATGTTATCTGTCTGGTTAGGGTCAGAGGTCAGGTAACTCATCCTGACTGGTGGTGTTATCAGTGATTCCTCCTGGCTCGTAATAATCTGTGGAAATATAAAATAAATACATGACTGTTTTTTAATTCACCTGTTGAGACATTGCAATGGGTGAAACATCATCAATACAAGGGCAAATATCCAAGTTCAATTGTCTATTTTTCATGTAATTATATTTAAAAAACTAAGAATACAATTAATTTAACTGACAACAAAGTACGAAATAGAATCCATTTGACTTTTACCTCAGATACAGTTAAACAATTCTAATGAATAATCCAAGGAATAGCACTGGAAAGGTGATATTGGTTTCACCTTCCCTCCATTAGAATAACTCATACCTGTTGAACCCTCATACTGTATAGTCTAACATGGTACAACTACATACTGCAGAAACTAAGTCTTACCTGGTCTTACCACAGACTTGATCCAAATGTCTCTCTTCAGTAGTCTGGTGATGTGTGTTGGACTGAAGACCAATTAGTGGTGCTGGCTCTGAGTCCACCTCAACTGTTATACCTGCAGCCTCATGGTGAATCTGTAGTAGGATGTCCCCTGTGGGCCACCGTACTTGTGTATGACATGCCTAGATTGAGTGAAGTAGACGTGTCAGAGATTAATACCCTTGCTGTTGTTGTTGTTGTTGTCATAGGACACAACTCATTGCCCTTCTGGAACTACCAACCACACAGGCTGAGAAGAGAGAGGAGGGAGGCAGTAAAAAGATGAGGAAGGAGGAGAGAGAAAGAGGAGAAAGGAGAGAAAAAGAAAGTAGAGAGAAATAGGAGAGTTGACCATTCAGATCTCACCAGAGTTCAATTTTTTATGTTTTGGTAATTGTGGTAATTTTAATAATTTCGCAGGCACTCTCATCCAGTTGAGCTAATGAATTGAGCTAATGACAGTAGCGTAAAGTACTTAAGTGAAACTACTTTAAGGTGCTAATTAAGTCGTTTTGAGGGGGTATCTGTACTTCCCTTAATATTTATATTTTTGACAAGTTTTACTTTTACTTCACTACATTCCTTAAGAAAATATTTAACTTTTACTCCAGGATGATAACTAGACCTATATCTCTCTGTAGTATCATAGAGGATGATTACAAGACCTCTATCTATCTGTAGTATCATAGAGGATGATAACTAGACCTCTATCCATCTTTAGTATCACAGAGGATGATTACTAGACCTCTATCTATCTGTAGTATCATAGAGGATGATTACTAGACCTCTATCTATCTGTAGTATCACAGAGGATGATAACTAGACCTCTATATATCTGTAGCATCATAGAGGATGATTACTAGACTTCTATCTATCTGTAGTATCATAGAGGATGATTACCAGACCTCTATCCATCTGTAATATCACATATGATTACTAGACCTCTATCTATCTGTGAACACATGAGTCTCCCACTGAGTTCACAGTCAGTCTAATGAGATAGCTAATGAGGACCGGCTTGTCCACATAGCTTAGAAACGCTCTCTGTAAATGAGAGAAGGAGAGCGAGAGCAACTCATGTGTAAGCAACAGGCCAAACCCAGCTAAAATCAGACGTTCCCACAACTTTAGAGAACGTTCCCTTAAGCGTCTCATTACGTCATTAAGTAACATTTTCATAGGAATGGTCCCGTGATGGGCAAGGAATTTTATCAAGAGACCAATTCCTTCCTGTCAAATAGAACTTACCCAGAACATGAACTTGTCTGCCTGCTCATTTGATCAATGCTAAATCCATTTGATTGATAACTAGAGATATGCTAACTGTTGACAACATAGCTAGCATAACTAGCTAGCAAAGTGATTCACATTTCTTGCTAGTTAACCAAATGACACCTGCATCTGTAGCTGTAGCCACCGAAAAACGATATGGGGGGAAAAAGTCACTCACCCACTTGTCCAAGGACATGACATCCTCCCTAGCTAACATTAGGCCTTGTGTGTTTAGCTTGCTAAATAAATAGCTACATAAATAGATAAGCTAGCCTATTAGCCACATTACTCTGTCATGGAATTCTGAGTCAAATTTAACCTACTATTAAAACCTCGTATGGAGGTTAGTTTTGTAGTTTAACCTGGGAATGTTATATATTTATATATCTGTTTTTCATATCTGCAAAGTAGTGAAAACGCTGTCCGTTCGACTTTAAATTGTTGAGATAAGTAAATCAAATCAATGACGAGAGAATAGTCAAATGATATAAGTTGCAAGTTGAAAACACTATCTTAAAAGCACTATGTGTGAGTACATACATAGAAACGTTCTTTCAAAGTTCCCATGAAACGTGTCTAGAACATTAATATCTTATATTATGAGGACATGGCAACCATGTTCTGTATATGTTCGGTAAACATGGCAACCATGTCCTGTATATGTTCGGTAAACATGGTCACCATGTTCACACACACAACACTCAGGTATTATCAGTACTGCATTGGCTTACAGATTGCAGTGACACTGATGATGTTATGACACTTACAATGGCTCGTTTTTATTGTTACTAAGCTTCAATAAAATAAATATAGCTATTTCATTAACAACAATGCACAGTGACATAGTGGTCTTTTCTCATATAGACATGACCCATATTTTATATTTCTTTGTGTCTGTAACTTTAAATCTATTTTGTAAAAGGATCCTTTAAATGAGACCAAACTCTTTGGTCCTGTGTGGCTCAGACAGACTTCCCAGGATCATGCCAAATGGCACCCTATTCCCTATATAGTGCACTACTTTTGGTTCCTGGTCACCTGGCACTATAAAGGGAATAGGGTGCCATTTGGGACAAATTGTCTTCCAGCTTCTCCACTGCATCTCCGTAGGCCTCAATAACCAGGTCCTGATTGAATGAATGCAACCAATCATTATTAATGGTTCTTATGGGTGATGTTGATGACACAGTGGGAATAGACATTAACTACTACGCTGGTGGGGATTGTGACCTACTAAAGCTGTGTAGCATAGTATAGCTATAATTTCTTGACTTCATTTTTATATCACTTTATTCAGAGGGCCTGTGGATTCATTGATAAAGAGTCAGGTTACAATCAAGCTCCTTTCTATAGATGAATCCTTCCCAACTAGCAGCAGCACCAATTTTAGTTGCACAACAACATGTTATCTCCATCACTTCACTTCTCTGTCATTCACACATCTCTCATGTGAAACTCTTCTCACTCACAGATGAGTATGGGATGGTACTTTCAGAATAAAACCCAGACATAAATTCTAGATGGTGATGCCATAATAAAAGTCTTGATAGACCTTACATACAGCAGTTCTGATGACTAAACTGAATACCATGGCTCCACTAGTACTATTGACAGTCTCTTCATGGTGTGCTTGGGGCTATGGTCCTGGCCTAGTAGGCATAAGAAAGAACAAGATCCAGATCAACCTTTGCCGTGAAATAAGGAAAAGTCAAATATATTCCGAGAGGGCTTCATCCTGGTCCAATTTTCATCTTCGTCCAATCTTTATCAGTGTTTAGACAATTAGGTGTTTGTTCAATTGGGTGTTTGTTGTGGTGTGTATCGGGGTGGTTGTGGTGTGTATCAGTGTTGTGGTGTGTATCAGTGTTGTGGTGTGTATCAGTGTTGTGGTGTGTATTGGGTGGTTGTGGTGTGTATCGGGTGGTTGTGGTGTGTATCAGTGTTGTGGTGTGTATCAGTGTTGTGATGTGTATCGGGTGGTTGTCACAGAAAGTGTTTTATTGGTTCTGGAGTAAGGAGCTGCCTGGGAGAGAGTCAACACTTTATTCATATTGTTCATCACAATATAAGGGCTCTCAAGTAGGACAGCGTTCCGAGGCACTGCATCTCACTGCAAGAGGCGTCACTACAGTCCCTGGTTCGATTCCAGGCTGTATCACATCCGGACGTAGGACGGTGCACAATCGGCCCAGCGTTGGTCCGGGGTAGGCCATCATTGTAAATAAGAATTTGTTCTTAACTGACTTGCCTAGCTAAATAAAGGTTAACATTTTTTAAAAAATACTAATATACAAATATATATATATATTAGTATTTTATATATATATATATATATTAGTATTTTATATATATATATATATATATCTAAGGGTTATATAATCAAACCAAGTTCATTTGTCATTTTCACAGGACACATGTTGTGTACACCATAAAATGAAATTCTAACTTGCATGTATAACTCTCGACATTGCATCAACAATAAAAATAAGTAAGTTGAATATTCAGTGTAATAAAATAAAAACATTTAGATACAATAGATACAGGATAATATACAGGTGTAGTATCGTGAAGTGCTAACAGAAGAAGCCGGAACTATTTAAACCTTGGACTGTGGTTATTCAACATAAATCCAATCTGATCTTGCTTGAATACGAAGCAACTCTTAAAGGCAACGTAAACGCTGCTGATGTGAGCTGAATTGGAAATGATCTTTCAAACCCATTAGTGATTTAAAGTCACAAAAATAATACTTTTCACTACCTCATTTCATCACTGCAGTTATTTTTTGTAGACAGTATCTGAACCAATCTCTTTCTAATTTCTAATCTCCTTGGTCTTCAAACAGAAGACTACTGGGTTGATCAGAGAAGGTGAAGCATTAGGCTCCGTCAGATTCAGCCTCACCCCTATCCTCGTCAACAACACAGAGACCAACTTGGGAGCGTAGAAACAGAACACCACAATGATGTGACAAATGCAGGTATTAAACACCTGCACTCTGTTCTCGTTGTTAGGCAGTCTCAGTACTGTGTAGATCAGATTCACGCATGACAGCAGAATGAATGTCAGCTGTGCACCAACCAACCACAGACCCAGGATGGTGGGAAGCATCCAATAGGGTTCAGGGTTGACACAGGCGGCTCTGACCATAGCAGGATAGTCACAGAACACATATCTAATGATGGGCTGGCAGTATGGAAGGCTGTCTGCCTGAGCTGCTACTACCCCCATGACCCCTAACCCTATCAGCCGGAAGAGCCTTGGGTTAGTCAGGATGCTGGGGTACCTATGAGAAGTGCTGATAGCGATGGTTCGGTCCAAAGCCATCAGGGACAGGGCCAGACACCCTGTGATGTCACCCAGGTGGTAGATGTACATGCTTGATATGCAGGAGTAGCAAGAGATGGTTTTGACCTCGGCCAGCAGGACAGAGATCATGGTGGTGCTGGTGCTGGTGGTGAACATGATGTCCACCATGGCTGTCTTAATCATTAGACGCTATGTTATGCAATGCTATGCTATGGAGCTATGTTTTCTCTGGGGTGTAAACACCTGCAGACCACAGGTTTAATCATTAGACGCTGTGCTATGCTATGCTACACTTTCTCTGGGGCTCAACACCTACAGTCCCCAGGTCCAGAGGTCTAATCATTAGACTAATGGTTTCCCTGTCTTATTAAGGTTAATAAACATCATCAGGGAACAGTATTACCACTTCCTCATTGAATTGATAGGCCCACTGATCCATCCAACTGGCTCCATGTGGACAAAGATACAGTAGATGTTATGTAATGTATACTCTATCTCTAGATATACCCAGGCTATTCACACATGGAGGTACAACTTCGATGGCCTCACCTGCTTCATACTGCAAGAAAAAACTATGACTATCAGATTGTAATATATGTCAAGGTAGTGGTAATAGTGAAAACATACATTTGGGCCTAACATCATGGCCTAAAGACATAGGCCCCACTTAATCTCAAGCATGATGTAGCTAACAACAGTTCCATCGTCACCTGCATGGCTACCTGCAAACAGGTGAGGTGATGACTCAGCCACCCCAGGTCTACCAACACTCTAATTAGGTCTCTGATGAACACCTGTTTGTTGGGCCCGAAAAGAGTGACAGTGACACTAGACCTGGTGGGAATACTGCTTTGCTGTCATACTTTGCTGTCATATTGTTACTGTACACTCATTAGGAAAGAGAGAGCCAGAGAGAGAGAGAGAGAGAGAGAGTGAGTGTGAGTGAGTGAGTGAGTGAGAGAGAGAGAGACTAACTCATGTGTAAACAACAGGCCAAAGCTATGGGTTTAGGCAAGTCTAATTAAATATTACTGCTAAATGTAAATTTGCGGAGTCTTGCCAAAAGACGGACTATCTCTCTCTCTCTCTCTCTCTCTATCTATCTACATTGTCCCATCAAACCCCAACAGTTAGTGGGTTGAAAATATTTTCAACACTGTGACATTAATCTTCTCATAGGATCTGATGTCACTCTGTACAGAGTTAACAAATAGGCAGTCATCAGAGAGCCAATTATAATGTTGATACACCTGAGAAGAGTGTTTACAGGTAGACAACTTAGGCTGGGGAGAGTTAGGACGTTTAGGGTCAAAGGGCTACAGAACAAGGTCAATTCAAGTCAGCACTTTTGTTACTACCTTGTATGCTGTCTACTGCAAAACTACTGAAAATGTAAGACTAGACAAGGCTGTCCCTTTTCCCCCCTTTTATTCACTATTGTGAAAAGCCACTGGTCATCTCAGTCCAGGTCAATGAGAAGATAAGGGGACTGAAACGGAAGGCCATCCAGGTCAATGAGAACATAAGGGATGTGAAACAGAAGGACATCCAGGTCAATGACAACATATCAGGAGCTGTGCCAGAAGGCTGAGGCAGTGGTCAAACAACAGTCCCACTTCAGAGTAATGGAGGACACTGGAATTTGGTTGGTCACATTGGATCTGATCAAGAGTCAAAATACTTTCCTGGAATTCACCGAACCACCATTGATAATATAATCAGTGCTGCGTCTATGTGATTATAGTGTACGTTGCAAGGAGGTGCCCTTTTCTACTATGCCAATGGACTACTCCTGGCCCGAGTGAGTGATGCCAACCAGTAAGTTCCATGCTGGCACGTGTCCAGTGGTGGATTTAGGCATAGACGACATGGGCATCCGCCCAGGGCGGCATCTTGCCAGGGGAGGTATGGGGTACCTGAACAAAATATTATATATATACTGTATATACAGGTATTCATATATATATATGAAAATAATATTCCGAATGGTGACATTTGCGCAATAGGTGTTCTATCGCTCATTTGCACGTCACGTCAATGATATCATGTCACCGTGTGGGACTGTGGGTCAATTAAACTTGTCGGAGTGGGCGTCCAGATTCTAGTTTGTGAGCTAGGCAGGCTACTGCCTGGGAAGGTCCCTCACTCAGAAGTATGAGATGAGGAGTGGGGTAGGTTGACCTCAGGTCTCCCCACTGGAAGCCCGAGGTAGGGGGAGTTGGGGAATCTATCAAATAGCACACCTCTAACTTTGTACAGTACTAATGCAATTAGTAATGCAATTAGTTGTGCAATTTATTTTGTGTGTTTCTTGTTTGAATTGCAATTGTGTTATAATCAGGTTATCTTCTTTATAAGTGTGTTATTCTATTTGTGTATTTGTGTGGTATAGGATTTGTACAATTTAGTTTATTTGTGTGTTTTTTGTTAGCAATAGGGTAATAGTGTAATAATTTGATTCTCTTTATCATTTGTATTCATATACTACAATTTGTTTCCATTTCTTTTTGTTACTTATTATTTATATTTTCGAGTCTTATTTTTGTATATATATTTAAATGTATATAGTTGTAAATGTTATGATTATTTATTTGTGTTGTTCCAAATGTCAAATGATGGAGGACTGAAGAGATGCTTTTGAAATGGAGTCTTCAATAGAGGGAGGAGTCTGTGTATTCTTCAAACATGTCAGGGAACTCCTGTCTTATACGGGGCACCATACAGGAAGGTATAATATTTGTACATTGTTATATTATCAGAACACTGCTTCTACAGTATTATGTGAAGGATGGTTTATTACACCTGAAAGTTATCAAATCAAATCAAATTGTATTTGTCACAATAGCCGAATACAAACAATCAAATCAAATCAAATCAAATTTGTCACAATAGCCGAATACAAACAGGTGAACAGTGAAGCGCTTACTTACAAACCCTTAAACAACAACGCAGCTTTTAGAATATACAACAAAAAAAAGTAAGAGATAAGAAAAACAAATACTTAAAGAGCAGCAGTAAATAACAATAGCGGGGCTATATACAGGGGTCACTGGAACAGAATCAATGTGCGGGGGCACCGGAGTCGAGGTAATTGAGGTAATATGTACATGTAGGTAGAGTTATTAAAGTGACAATGCATAGATAATAACAGAGAGTAGCAGCAGTGTAGAAGGGTAGGGGGTGGGCAATACAAACAGTCTGGGTAGCCATTTCAAATCAAATCAAAGTTTATTTGTCACATGCGCCAAATAGTGAAATGCTTACTTACAGGCTCTAACCAATAGTGCAAAAAAGGTGTTAGGTGAACAATATGAGCAATATGAACAAAATTATTAGCTGTTCAGTAGTCTTATGGCTTGGGGGTAGAAGCTGTTTAGAAGCCTCTTGGACCTAGACTTGGCGCTCCGGTACCGCTTACCGGCGGTAGCAGAGAGAACAGTCTATGACTAGGGTGGCTGGAGTCATTAACCATTTTTAGGGCCTTCCTCTGCCACCGCCTGGTATAGAGGTCCTGGATGGCAGGAATTTGTAGTGCCACATGGTCGGATGCAGAGCAGTTCCCATACCAGGCAGTGATGCATCCCATCAGGATGCTCTCGATTGTGCAGATGTAAAACCTTTTGTGGATCTGAGGACCCGTGCCAAACCTTTTCAGTCTCCTGAGGAGAATAGGTTTTGTCGTGCCCTCTTCACGACTGTCTTGGTGTGCTTAGGCCATGTTAGTTTGTTGGTGATGTGGACGCCAAGGAACTTGAAGCTCTCAACCTGCTCCACTACAGCTTCGTCGATGAGAATGGATGCGTGCTCGGTCCTCCTTTTCCTGTTGTCCACAATCATCTGCTTTGTCTTAATCACGTTGAGGGATAGGTTGTTATTCTGGCACCACACGGTCAGGTCTCTGACCTCCTCCCCATAGTCTTATCATTGTCGGTGATCAGACCTACCACTGTTGTGTCAACAGAAAACTTAATGATGGTGTAGGGGTTGTGCCTGGCCTTGCAGTCATGAGTGAACAGGGAGTTCAGGAGGGGCTGAGCACCACCCCTGAGGGGCCCCCGTGTTGAGGATCAGCATGGCGGATGTGGCAGGTTACTTTAGTGTTCTTTGGTATAGCGACTATGGTGGTCTGCTTGAGACACGTTGGTATTACAGACTCAGACAATGAGAGATTGAAAATGTCAGTGAAGACACTTGCCAGTTGTTCAGTGCATGCTCGGAGAACATCGGAGTCCTTGTAATCCGTCTGGCCTTGTGGCCTTGTGAATGTTGACCTGTTTAAAGTTCTTACTCACAGGCTGCGGAGAGTGTGATCACACAGTCGTCCGGAACAGCTGATGCTCTCATGCATGTTTCAGTGTTACCTGCCTCGAAGAGAGCATAGAAGTAATTTAGCTAGTCTGGTAGGCTCATGTCACTGGGCAGCTCTTGGCTGTGCTTCAATTTTAGTCCTGTATTTACGCTTTGCCTGTTCGATGGTTCATCGGAGGGCATAGCCATTACTTAGAAAACGCCATTGGATGCTATCTATACCTGTATCCAGAATATGATTATGGACACCAATCCTGTATGCACTCTCTGCCCCAGTAAAGGTCTTGTATTGTGCCATCTCTCCAGGCATGGTTTTCTTCTTTCGAGCCCTTTTCGTTGGCAGAGTGGTCTCTAACTACAGCTCTGTTTTTTTCTACCTGTTCCTGTAACTTCCTGTTGGCCCACTGATCAAATGTGTCTACAGCTTCCTTGACTTTTTCAAAATCTCTTGCCATTCAGTTCAGCTGCTCCGCTGTAGACACAACCATACGAGGTGCAGACAGAATGTCCATTCCACTTGTTTGAAGATATTTTGTGACTGCTGAGGTTACCTGAAAATATTCAGAGGAATATCTGAGCTGTAAGTATTGTTTCATACATAAGCAACCCCTCAATGTATCTTTGTGCCTTGACCTGTACAGTAGTGTTGATGTTTTTCTGATCTTCTATGGTTGAAAGAGTGAGAAGGACGTCAACATACAGACCCTCATCTGGATTTCTAAAAGCTCCTAAGACCTTCTTTAAGGCACTGTCTTTAGCCCACCAGCATGTCTCTTCAACTGGAGCAAGACGTCTGTGTCTTGGGTCCTTGCTCTCCTTCTCCGGTACGGAAGAACACAGCTATGTTGTGTCTGCCAAAACAAGGATAAAAATGTGTGCATAGCACCACACATGCACTTTATCGGTGGACTTTACAGAGAGCAGGGAAGAGAAGCCTTTACAGTGGCTTGCGAAAGTATTCACCCACCTTGGAATTAAGCCAGTACATGTCCAGGCCCGTCTGAAGTTTGATAGAGAGCATTTGGATGATCCAGAAGAAGATTGGGGGAATGTCATATGGTCAGATGAAACCAAAATATAACTTTTTGGTAAAAACTCAACTCGTCGTGTTTGGAGGACAAAGAATGCTGAGTTGCATCCAAAGAACACCATACCCACTGTGAAGCATGGGGGTTGAAACATCATGCGTTGGGGCTGTTTTTCTGCAAAGGGACCAGGATGACAGATCCGTGTAAAGGAAAGAATGAATGGGGCCATGTATCATGAGATTTTGAGTGAAAACCTCCTTCCATCAGCAAGGGCATTGAAGATGAAACGTGGCTGGGTTTTTCAGCATGAAAATGATCCCAAACACACCACCCGGGCAACGAAGGAGTGGCTTCGTAAGAAGCATTTCAAGGTCCTGGAGTGGCCTAGCCAGTCTCCAGATCTCAACCCCATAGAAAATCTTTGGAGGGAGTTGAAAGTCTGTGTTGCCCAGCAACAGCCCCAAAACATCACTGCTCTAGAGGAGATCTGCATGGAGGAATGGGCCAAAATATTCCACCATAATTTGCAAATAAATTCATAAAAAATCCTACAATGTGATTTTCTGGTTTTAATTTTCTCATTTTGTCTGTCATAGTTGAGGTGTACCTATGATGAAAATTACAGACCTCTCTCATTTTTTTAAGTGGGAGAACTTGCACAATTGGTGGCTGACTAAATACTTTTTTGCCCCACTGTAACTCTTCAGATATTTTAGTATCTGATCAGTTAGTCTTCTAATTAATGAATTATTCTTTACCTCACGTTAGTCTCATTCCAAACATCATAAATTGTTGGTTGTCTGCACAAACCTAGCCTTTACTATGAATCATCCATACACCAATTGACTTAATCATTTATTTACTAACTATATAATCACAGAAATGCACAAACAAACAAACAGTAGATATGGTTACAAGGAAATGATAGGGGAGGTTCCCTAGTGGGCTAAGCCGATATGACGGCTTGATGGACAAAGGGAAGTGGGTGTGGACTGAGAAGGGCGCGAAAGACAAAAGAGTCACTACACAGTTGATAATTATATTCATTGAAATGCTAATCCTTTGCACATGAACGCCCATTCATTCGGGAATAATTTCAATCAATATATATCGTCCGTCTTTCTGTTGGAAAGTTAATTCGCACATCTCTCTCTCTCTGCTTGCCTTAAGTCTTTCGTGGTTAGGATGGATACTTCAGAGTACCACTCAGAAATGTTCTTATAGATAGATGTTTCAGTGGTTGACGGTCATCGCAATCCAGGTTGACATAAGTTCTAGCTGCAGACTAGTAATTATTATCTAAGATTAATAATTAATTAATAAGCTCTTATTCTGTCAGGATCGATAGTCTCAGAGTTTAACCATTCCCACCCGTGTAGCCAATGCTCCACGAGATATGGTTAGGAATTCAACAACCATTACAACCTTAGCTTATACTGACTTTTTTGTGTTTTTTGTCTAAACTAAAACCTTCGTCCCCTTTGTGATTGATGTATGCATGGTTTCAAGAGGATTTCTTCAGGTGGGTTTTTATTCCTAACAGTAGAAAAGGGCTGTCCCATGAGCCAGATCATGCCAGTACTCATGGAGGTGGGCCAATAATTTAGTTAAACTTTAAAGGGAATACAATTCTCTCACATTAATTAACAGTTTAACATCACATTACATACTTTCACAAGTAGTTTCATCTTTACTCATTCATTTTATACAATGATGAGATGCAAACCTCATAACGGAGGCTCCTGTATAAACAGAGTTATGGTAATGTGGCTATATTGTCTTTCATGAGGTCACAAACATGAAACAAAACGGACCGGGTCGTAGCTGGCTTCTCCACCGACCGTTTACACATTCTCCAAAACATGGATATTGTTCCGTTCTCAAGTTCTGTGATATAGAAGATGTTCCTTTGTTCTTTCTATGTGTATCTTTCTGCGTGGCCAGGAGGAGAGTCTCCTTCAGGAATTTATGACCTGAGATAACAGAACCTGGGTGTTGGAGGGAGATAGGGGGAAGCCACTCGCTATACCCAAAAAGGGCCACGTCATGACACCACAGATTCTCAATTGGATTGAGGTCTGGGCTTTGACTAGGCCATTCAAAGACATTTAAATGTTTCCCCTTAAAACCTCTTATGGATAGGCAAGACGCTAACGTCTCAACTGGCCAATTGCTGGGGGAAATGCAGAGCGCCAGATTCAAATAAAATGCTATACAATTCAAACTTTCATTAAATCACACATGTAAGATCAACTCAATTAAAGCTACACTCGTTGTGAATCCAGCCAACATGTCAGATTTAAAAAATGCTTTTTGGCACTCCAATATTTTGTTGGCACTCCAATATGTCCCATAAACATCACATTTGGTCCTTTTGTTCGATTAATTCCGTCCATATATCAAAAATGTCCATTTATAAAGCACGTTTGATCCAGAAAAAAACAGCTTACAAAAACGCAACGTCACTACAAAATATTTCAAAAGTTGCCTATAAACTTTGCCAAAATATTTCAAACGACTTTTGTAATACAACGTTAGGTATTTTTAAACGTTAATAATGGATCAAATTGTAGACGTGGCAATCTGTATTCAATACAGGAAAGAAAAGAAACCAGCACTGCTTTTCACGTCTTGCGCAACTCACAAAAGTGTCCCCAGTTCCAAGTTGGCCTACTTCTTCATAGCACAAAGGAATAACCTCAACCATATTCCAAAGACTGGCGACATCCAGTGGAAGCAGTAGGAACTGAAAATAGGTTACTATTAAATATCCAATGGCAAAGACATGATAGGGAACAGAGAGGGGGGAAAAGAAAATCTGAACAGTTAGTCCTCTGGGTTTTGCCTGCTACATAAGTTCTGTTATTATCACAGACATGATTCAAACAGTTTTAGAAACTTCAGAGTGTTTCCTATCCAGATATATGAATAATATGCATATCTTATATTCTTGGCATGAGTAGCAGGAAGTTGAAATTGGGCATGCTATTTATCCAAAAGTGAAAATTCTGCCCCCTAGCTTTAAGAGGTTTTAAACCACTTGAGTGCTGCTTTAGCAGTATGCTTAAGATCATTGTCCTGCTGGAAGGTGAACCTCTGTCCCAGTCTCAAATCTCTGGAAGACTGAAACAGGTTTCCCTCAAGAATTTCCCTGCATTTAGCGCCATCCATCATTACTTCAATTCTGACCAGTTGCCCAGTCCCTGCCGATGAAAAACATATCCACAGCATGATGCTGCCACCACCCAGAGGTGTTGGGTTTGCGCCAGACATAGCATTTTCCTTGATGGCCAAAAAGCTACATTTTACTCTCATCTGACCAGAGTACCTCCTTCCATATGTTTAGAGAGTCTCCCACATGCCACTTGGTGAGCACCAAACGTATTTTCTTATTTTTCTCTTTAAGAAATTGCTTTTTTCTGGCCACTTTTCCGTAAAGCCTAGCTCTGTGGAGTGTACAGCTTAAAGTGGTCCTATGGACAGATTGGCCAATCTCTGCTGTGGAGCTTGGCAGCTCCTTCAGGCTTTTCTTTGGTCTCTTTGTTTCCTCTCTGATTAATGCCATCCTTGTCTGGTCTGTGAGTTTTGGTGGGGGGCCCTCTCTTGGGAGGTTTGTTTTGGTGCCATATTCTTTCAATTTTTAAATAATGGATTTGATGGTTCTCTGTGGGATGTTCAAAGTTTCTGATATTTTTTTATAACCCAACCCTGATCTGTACTTCTCTACAACTTTGTCCCTGACCTGTTTGGAGAGCTCCTTGGTCTTCATGGTGCCGCTTGCTTGGTGGTGCTCCTTGCTTAGTGGTGTTGCAGAGTCTGGGGCCTTTCAGAACATGTGTATATATACTGAGATCAGGTGACATATCATGTGACACTTAAATTGCACACAGGTGGACTTTAACTAATTATGTGACTTCTGAAGGAAATTGGTTGGGGCTTCATAGCAAAGGGGGTGAATACATATGCACACACCACTTTTACGTTCATTTTATTTTTTTAAACATTCATTTTTTTTTTTCATTTCACTTCACCAATTTGGACTATTATGTGTATGTACATTACATGAAATCCAAATCGATTTAAATTGCAGGTTGTAATGCAACAAAATAGGAAAAATGCCAAGGGGGATGAATACTTTTACAAGGCACTGTATCTCTTTATGTTTAAACTTTTGATTAGTGTCATGTTTACTTCATTAGAAAACTTTGAAAGCTTTCCAAAGCATAATGACTTTGGATCCCTCTCCCCTGTGTCCTCCATGTGTGGTTTTGCCACTCCCTGGGTGGATTGAGCCTCTTTAAAATCTGCTCCACTAAATTCTACCGCAGGGCTTGGATTGGCTCCACAACTTAACAAGTTATGGACGGATTGCATTGTGGAGACTGCTTTGTTTGAAGAATCAAATACATTTGGATTTTTGTACTGTTGTACTGTTTTCAAATTAACTCATTTGTATTTGAAGCTATAGGAATATAGTGATTTAATTTTAATAACTCACAAGGGTTGATGCTTGAAGATGTTTTTTAGTGAACTTCTAGTGAATTTCACAGGGAAGAATGTGGAGGAGTTTACCATCACAGGCTTCGACCACCTCTCTCACCAGAAGCTCCTGGGCTTCCTCATCTTCATCACCTATTTCCTTGTGATTCTGGGAAGCGGCACCAACATCTGCATCATTTTGACGGACAGACGGCTGCACACGCCCATGTACCTCCTCATCTGTAACCTGTCCGTGGTGGACATCATGTTCACCACCAGCACCAGCATCACCATGATCTCTGTCCTGCTGGGCGAGGTCAAAACCATCTCTTACTATTCCTGCATATCAAGCATGTACATCTACCACCTGGGTGACATCGAAGAGTGTCTGTCCCTGTCCCTGATGGCTTTGGACCGAACCATCGCTATCAGAACCCCTCTTAGGTACCACAGCATCCTGACTAACCCAAGGCTCTTCCTATTGGTCACAGCTACCTGGCTGATAGGGTTAGGGGTCATGGGGGTATTAACAGCTCAGGCAGACAGCCTTCCATACTGCCAGCCCATCATTAGATATGTGTTCTGTGACTATCCTGCTATGGTCAGAGCTGCCTGTGTCAACCCTGAACCCTATTGGATGCTTCCCACCATCCTGGGTCTGTGGTTGATTGGTGCACAGTTCATATTCATTCTGCTGTCATACGTGAATCTGATCTACACAGTACTGAGACTGCCTAACAATGAGAGCAGAGTGCAGGTGTTTAATACCTGTATTTGTCACATCATTGTGGTGTTCTGTTTCTACGCTCCCAAGTTGGTCTCTGTGTTGTTGACGAGGATAGGGGTGAGGCTGAATCTGACGGAGCGTAATGCTTTACTGATTATGGCCACGCTGTTACCTTCTCTGATTAACCCAGTAGTCTACTGTCTGAAGACCAAGGAGATTAGAAAGAGATTGGTTCAGATACTGTCTAGGAAAAGAACGGCAGTGATGAAATGAGGTAGTGAAAAGTATTATTTTGTGACTTCAAATCAGTGTGTTTAAAGGTTTTAAAGATAATTTCCAATTCAGCTCACATCAGCAGCATTTACGTTGCCTTTAAGAGTTGCTTTGTCTTCAAGAAAGATCAGATTGAATTTCTGTTGAATAACCACAGTCCAAGGTTTAAATATTTCCAGCTTCTTCTGTCAGCACGTTACATTACACCTGAAAATATCTAAATGGTTTTATTTTATTACACTCAATATTCAACGTACTTTTTAAAATTGTTGTTGCAATGTCGAGAGTTATACATGCAAGTTAGAATTTCAATGTACGTTATAGTGTACACAACGTATGTCCTGTGAAAATCACAAATAAACTTGATTTGATTATATAACCCCTATTTATATATATTTATTTAACTTGAAAAGTCAGTTAAGAACAGATTTTTTTTTTTACTATGACGGCCTACATCGGATAAACCCGGACAACGCTGGGGCAATTGTGCGCAACCCTATGGTACTTCCAATCACGTCCGGATGTGATACAGCCTGGAATCGAACCAGGGACTGTAGTGACGCCTCTTGCAGTGAGATGCAGTGCCTTAGAACGCTGTGCCACTTGAGAGCCCTTATATTGTGATGAACAATATGATTAGTGTTCACTCTCTTCCAGGCAGCTCCTTACTACTGACCGAATATCAAACTTTCTGTCTGTGTATAGATACAACCACCCGACTCACACCACAACGCTGATACACACCACAACCACCCGAAACACACCACAACCAACCGATACACACCACAACAAACAGACAATTGAACAAACACCCAATTATCTAAACACAGATAAAGATTAGACGAAGATGAAAATTGGACAAGGATGAAGCACTCTCGGAATACATTGAACTTTTCCTTATTTCATGGCAAAGATTGATCTGGATCTTGTTCTTTCTTATGCCTACTAGGCCAGGACCATAGCCCCAAGCACACCATGAAGAGATTGTCAATAGTACAAGTGGAGCCATGGTATTCAGTTTAGTCATCAGAACTTCTGTATGTAAGGTCTATCAAGACTTTTATTATGGCATCACCATCTAGAATTTATGTCTGGGTTTTATTCTGAAAGTACCCTCCCATACTCATCTGTGAGTGAGAAGAGTTTCACATGAGAGATGTGTGAATGACAGAGAAGTGAAGTGATGGAGATAACATGTTGTTGTGCAACTAAAGTTGTTGCTGCTGCTAGTTGGGAAGGATTCATCTATAGAAAGGAGTTTGATTATAACCTGACTCTTTATCAATGAATACACAGGCCCTCTGAATAAAGTGATATAAAAATGAAGTCAAGAATTTATAGCTATACTATGCTACACAGCTTTAGTAGGTCACAATCCCCACCAGCGTAGTAGTTAATGTCTATTCCCACTGTGTCATCAACATCACCCATAAGAACCATTAATAATGATTGGTTGCATTCATTGAGTCATGATCTGGTTATTGAGGCCTACGGAGATGCAGTGGAGAAGCTGGAAGACAAGAGGAGACTGGGCCTCTGTCCCAAATGGCACCCTATTCCCTTTATAGTGCCAGGTGACCAGGAACCAAAAGTAGTGCACTATATAGGGAACAGGGTGCCATTTGAGATGCATCCTGGGAAGTCTGTCTGAGCCACACAGGACCAAAGAGTTTGGTCTCATTTAAAGGATCCTTTTACAAAATAGATTTAAAGTTACAGACACAAAGAAATATAAAATATGGGTCATGTTTATATGAGAGAAGACCACTATGTCACTGTGCATTGTTGTTAATGAAATAGCTATATTTATTTTATTGAAGCTTAGTAACAATAAAAACAAGCCATTGTAAGTGTCATAACATCATCCGTGTCACTGCAATCTGTAAGCCAATGCAGTACTGATAATACCTGAGTGTTGTGTGTGTGAACATGGTTACCATGTTTATCGAACATATACAGGACATGGTTGCCATGTCCTCATAATATAAGATATCAAATCAAATCAAATTTATTTATATAGCCCTTCGTACATCAGCTGATATCTCAAAGTGCTGTACAGAAACCCAGCCTAAAACCCCAAACAGCAAGCAATGCAGGTGTAGAAGCATGGTGGCTAGGAAAAACTCCCTAGAAAGGCCAAAACCTAGGAAGAAACCTAAAGAGGAACCAGGCTATGTGGGGTGGCCAGTCCTCTTCTGGCTGTGCCGGGTGGAGATTATAACAGAACATGGCCAAGATGTTCAAATGTTCATAAATGACCAGCATGGTCGAATAATAATAAGGCAGAACAGTTGAAACTGGAGCAGCAGCACGGTCAGGTGGACTGGGGACAGCAAGGAGTCATCATGTCAGGTAGTCCTGGGGCATGGTCCTAGGGCTCAGGTCCTCCAAGAGAGAGAAAGAAAGAGAGAAGGAGAGAATTAGAGAACGCACACTTAGATTCACACAGGACACCGAATAGGACAGGAGAAGTACTCCAGATATAACAAACTGACCCTAGCCCCCCGACACATAAACTACTGCAGCATAAATACTGGAGGCTGAGACAGGAGGGGTCAGGAGACACTGTGGCCCCATCTGAGGACACCCCCAGACAGGGCCAAACAGGAAGGATATAACCCCACCCACTTTGCCAAAGCACAGCCCCCACACCACTAGAGGGATATCTTCAACCACCAACTTAACATCCTGAGACAAGGCTGAGTATAGCCCACAAAGATCTCCGCCATGGCACAACCCAAGGGGGGGCGCCAAACCAGACAGGATGACCACATCAGTGAATCAACCACTCAGGTGACGCACCCCTTATGGGACGGCATGAGAGAGCCCCAGTAAGCCAGTGACTCAGCCCCTGTAATAGGGTTAGAGGCAGAGAATCCCAGTGGAAAGAGGGGAACCGGCCAGGCAGAGACAGCAATGGTGGTTCGTTGCTCCAGAGCCTTTCCGTTCACCTTCCCACTCCTGGGCCAGACTACACTCAATCATATGACCCACTGAAGAGATGAGTCTTCAGTAAAGACTTAAAGGTTGAGACCGAGATTGCGTCTCTGACATGGGTAGGCAGACCGTTCCATAAAAATGGAGCTCTGTAGGAGAGTCCTGCCTCCAGCTGTTTGCTTAGAAATTCTAGGGACAATTAGGAGGCTTGCATCTTGTGACCGTAGCATACGTGTAGGTATGTACGGCAGGACCAAATCAGAGAGATAGGTAGGAGCAAGCCCATGTAATGCTTTGTAGGTTAGCAGTAAAACCTTGAAATCAGCCCTTGCATTGACAGGAAGCCAGTGTAGAGAGGCTAGCACTGGAGTAATATGATCAAATTTTTTGGTTCTAGTCAGGATTCTAGCAGCCGTATTTAGCACCTGAAGCAACTGAAGTTTATTTAGTGCTTTATCCGGGTAGCCGGAAAGTAGCGCATTGCAGTAGTCTAACCTAGAAGTGACAAAAGCATGGATACATTTTTCTGCATCATTTTTGGACAGAAAGTTTCTGATTTTTGCAATGTTACGTAGATGGAAAAAAGCTGTCCTTGAAATGGTCTTGATATGTTCTTCAAAAGAGAGATCAGGGTCCATAGTAACGCCGAGGTCCTTCACAGTTTTATTTGAGACGACTGTACAACCATTAAGATTAATTGTCAGATTCAACAGAAGATCTCTTTGTTTCTTGGGACCTAGAACAAGCATCTCTGTTTTGTCCGAGTTTAAAAGTAGAAAGTTTGCTGCCATCCACTTCCTTATGTCTGAAACACATGCTTCTAGCAAGGGCAATTTTGGGGCTTCACCATGTTTCATTGAAATGTACAGCTGTGTGTCATCTGCATAGCAGTGAAAGTTAACATTATGTTTTCGAATAACATCCCCAAGAGGTAAAATATATCGTGAAAACAATAGTGGTCCTAAAACTGAACCTTGAGGAACACCGAAATTTACAGTTGATTTGTCAGAGGACAAACCATTCACAGAGACAAACTGATATCTTTCCGACAGATAAGATCTAAACCAGGCCAGAACTTGTCCGTGTAGACCAATTTGGGTTTCCAATCTCTCCAAAAGAATGTGGTGATCGATGGTATCAAAAGCAGCACTAAGGTCTAGGAGCACGAGGACAGATGCAGAGCCTCGGTCCGGTGCCATTAAAATGTCATTTACCACCTTCACAGTCCAATATCAAACAATGTTCCAGACACATTTCATGGGAACTTACTTATTTCAACAATTTAAAGTTGGATGAACAGCATTTTAACTACTTTGGTGATTGGAATCCAACAGACAATCATAATATCAATAAAAATATAAAATTCGCAGTACATGCTACCAAGACAACTTTCTATGAAGTTTTAAAATTAGGTTAAATTTGACTCAAAATTCCATGACATTGAGTAATGTGGCAAATAGGCTAGCTTATCTATTTATGTAGCTATTTATTTAGCAAGCTAAACACACAAGGCCTAATGTTAGCTAGGGAGGATGTCATGTCCTTGAAAAGTGGGTGAATGACTTTCCCCCCCATATCGTTTTCGGTGGCTAAAGCTACAGATGCAGATGCCAATTGGTTAACTAGCAAGAAATGTGAATCACTTTGCTAGCTAGCTATGCTAGCAATGTTGTCAACAGTTAGCATATCTCTAGTTATCAATGAAACGGATTTGGCATTGATCAAATTAGCAGGCAGGCAAGTTCACATTCAGTTGTCAAAATGTGGGTTGGGACATTGGGACAATGTGGGTTGGGACAGTTGGGACATTCCCCATCGTTCATCATTCATCAGTGGTATGTTGACGGCCAACTAAAAGCAGAAAAAGTGTTTATCTACTGTTTGCTCATTAGAGTTGAGCTCACCTCACTCTGGCTAACATTAGCTAGTTGTTGATGTACATAGACAACTGAGGGAGAGAGAGCCTACCTCTTCGTGGTTGTTTGATATTGGACTGGAAAGTTTTCAAATGTAAAATGGGAAACTGCATTTAATTAACTGAGAAAAGTGTGTTTTAACTGCTGCCAAATAATGAATATGACAGGCCTGGGTCTCAAACCCAGGCCACCAGCACCAATGATCGCTCTAACCACTGTCCCAATAAGGAATATGTCTAGGGCATGTGGTTATTAGGCCAGTATATTTAGGTCCTGTCCAGAAGAATCCCTAACCCATCCTCACTAAGCACTCTGAAACAACTTGATAGGTGGAAGCAATAGGGTGAATGCACATTGAAGTAAATCCCAGCTCTGTTAAAAGTATAATCAAGAAAATATTTCATTGATCATAGAGATTCGGGAGTATCATTAAAACAGGTTCAGATGCCCCACCAACATTTGCTGAAATAGTATTTTAAAAGACACATCTGAGCTATCTTTGTTGCAGGGACATGGTAACAGTTGAGTAAGATGAGAAAAAAGAAGAATGCCAAATTAAAAGCACTTTCTGACGAAGGCCTTTCTGATACGTAAAGCTTAATAAAGAGCAGTGATACTATCAAGAGCAGTGTGGGGGTTTCTTCTTCTTTCTGAAATAATTCAATAAAATCAATCATGAGAGAATAGTCCGAATAACTTAACTGGATGTGGTGGCGTAGCAGGAGGATCGGAGTAACGTAAACCAAGAGATTGTGAGTTCATAATCGCACGTGAGGATTTGTTGAATAACAACGACTCATTAATTGAACACGCACAATGTAATCATGTGTGTCAAATATGTTAAGTTGAAAACACTATCTTAAAAGCACTGTGTGGCTATCCCTAACTTTGTCAACAGACAAAGAGCAGCGAATGGATCAGTAGTTCAACAATCAGGGCCTTAATTGGCTCAGCAACAGTAATGAGATATGATGTGTAATGTTATTTTAAAAAATTTTACAAAGTATTTTAAACGTTCTCCTGAGACTTTTTAGAATATTCATATCATGTTCTGGGTAAGTTCTATTTGACTTGAAGGGATTGGATTCTTGAAAAAATTCCATGCACAACACGGGAACATTCCTAATGGTTAGTTAATGACGTAATGAGACTCCTAAGGGAACATTCTCTAAAGTTGTGGGAACATTTGTTGTTAGCTGGGATTGGCCTGTTGCTTACACATGAGTTGCTCTCTCTCTCCTTCTATCTATCTCTCTCTTTCATCTGCAGAGAGTGTTTCTAAGCTATGTGGACAAGCCGGTCCTCATTAGATATCTCATTAGCCTGACTGTGTACTCATAAGGATACTCATGTGTTGACAGATAGGTAGAGGTCTGGTAATCATCCTCTATGATACTACAGATAGATAGAGGTCTGGTAATCATCCTCTATGATACTACAGATAGATAGAGGTCTGGTAATCATCCTCTATGATACTACAGATAGATAGAGGTCTGGTAATCATCCTCTATGATACTACAGATAGATAGAGGTCTGGTAATCCTCCTCTATAATACTACAGATAGATAGAGGTCTGGTAATCATCATTTATAATACTACAGATAGATAGAGGTCTGGTAATCATCCTCTATAATACTACAGATAGATAGAGGTCTGGTAATCATCCTCTATGATACTACAGATAGATAGAGGTCTGGTAATCATCCTCTGTAATACTACAGATAGATAGAGGTCTAGTAATTATCTTCTGTAATACTACAGATATATAGAGGTCTAGTAATCATCCTCTATGATACTACAGATAGATAGAGGTCTAGTAATCATCCTCTATGATACTACAGATAGATAGAGGTCTAGTAATCATCCTCTATGATACTACAGATAGATAGAGGTCTGGTAATCATCCTCTATGATACTACAGATAGATAGAGGTCTAGTAATTATCCTCTGTAATACTACAGATAGATAGAGGTCTTGTAACGGTTTTCCTTATGTGAAAGAGAGTCAGACCAAAATGCGGCGTGGCTATTGCGATCCATGTTTAATCAAACAAAGTAAACACGAATCAAAATACAAAAACACAATAAACGTAACACGAAAACCGAAACAGCCTATCTGGTGACAACAAACACAAAGACAGAAACAATCACCCGCAAACACACAGTGAAATGACTAACACCTGCCTCTGATTGAGAACCATATCAGGCCAGACATAGAAATAGACAAACAAGACATCCAACATAGAATGCCCACTCAGATCACACCCTGACCAACCAAAACATAAAAACATACAAAGCAAACTATGGTCAGGGTGTGACAGGTCTAGTAATCATTCTCTGTAATACTACAAACAGATAGAGGTCTAGTAATTATCCTCTGTAATACTACAGATAGATAGAGGTCTGGTAATCATCCTCTATGATACTACAGATAGATAGAGGTCTGGTAATCATCCTCTATAATACTACAGATAGACAGAGGTCTAGTAATTATCCTCTATGATACTACAGATAGATAGAAGTCTAGTAATCATCCTCTATGATACTACAGATAGATAGAGGTCTGGTAATCATCCTCTATGATACTACAGATAGATAGAGGTCTAGTAATTATCCTCTGTAATACTACAGATAGATAGAGGTCTGGTAATCATCCTCTATGATACTACACATAGATAGATGTTTAGAAATCATCCTATATGTGTCACGCGGGACTACGTGTGTGTGCAGGAATCAGACGCAGAGAGAGAGTAACGGAGTAAAGTGCTTTACTATTGCACACCAAACTGATAAGCCCAATACAATACAGGGCGCAACACTATACCAGACAACCCAAAACCACAGGGTGTCCAGTATAGAAAATAAAATACACCACAACCTAATATGTACACACGTAACAAAAGACAATCCCGCACAAAACAAGGGCGGGTCAAACTACTACATATAGGGATGCTAATTAAACCAAAATACACACAGGTGAAACGAATAAGACAAAACCAACAGACAAACGAAAAAGGGATCGGTAGCGGCTAGTAGGACGGTGACGACGACCGCCGAGCACCACCCGAACAGGCAGGGGAGCCAACTTCGGCAGAAGTCGTGACAATATGAAACTACAAATAGATAGAGTTCTAGTTATCATCCTGGAGTAAAAGTACAATATTTTCTTAAGGAATGTAGTGAAGTAAAAGTAAAACTTGTCAAAAATATAAATATTAAGGGAAGTACAGATACCCCCCCCAAAAACGACTTAATTAGCACCTTAAAGTAGTTTCACTTAAGTACTTTACGCTACTGTCATTAGCTCAATTCATTAGCTCAACTGGAAGAGGGTGTCTGCTAAATTATTAAAATTACCACAATTACCAAAACATAAAAAATGTAACTTTGATGAGATCTGAATGGTCAACTCTCCTATTTCTCTCTGCTTTCTCTTCTTTCTCTCTCCTCCTTCCTCTCTCTTACCTCCTCTTTATTTCGTTTCCCTCCTCTCTCTTCTCAGCCTGTGTGGTTGGTAGATCCAGAAGGGCATTGAGATGTGTCCTATGACAACCACACAACAACAACAACACCAACAGCAAGGGTATTCATCTCCGACATGTCTTCTTCACTCAATCAAGGTGTGTCATACACAACTACGGTGGTCCACAGGGGACCTCCTACTACATATTTACCATGGGGCTGCAGGTAGAACAGTGGAGGTGGACTCAGAGCCAGCACCACAAATTGTTCTTCAGTCCAACACACATCACCAGACTACTGAAGAGAGACATTTGGATCAAGTCTGTGGTAAGACCAGGTAAGAATTAGTTTCTGCAGTATGTAGTTGTACCATGTTAAACTATACAGTATGAGGGTTCAACAGGTAAGAGTTATTCTAATGGAGGGAACGTGAAACCAATATCACCTTTCCAGTGCTATTCCATGGATTATTCATTAGTATTGTTTAACTGTATCTGAGGTAAAAGTCAAATGGATTCTATTTCGTACTTTGTTGTCAGTTAAATTAATTATATTCTTAGTTTTTTAAATATAATTACATAAACAATAGACAATTGAACTTGGATATTTGCCCTTGTATTGATGATGTTTCACCCATTGCAATGTCTCAACAGGTGAATTAAAAAACAGTAATGTATTTATTTTATATTTCCACAGATTATTACGAGCCAGGAGGAATCACTGATAACACCACCAGTCACCACCATGAGTTACCTGACCTCTGACCCTAACCAGACAGAGAACATTGACCCCATTATCCGACCCCCTTACTTCTTCATCAGTGGTTTCATCGACATCCCCCACATGAAGTACTATTACATCTTCCTCTGCTTCGTATACATCATGTCTCTGGTTAGTCCATAGCTCTGGTCTACGCTGTTACAAAATAGCTCTGGTCTACGCTGTTAAAAACTAGCTCTGGTCGAGGCTGTTGCTAAATATCTGTGGTCCAGGCTGTTGCTAAATAGCTGTGGTCCAGGCTGTTACTAAATAGCTCTGTTACAGTCTGTTACTAACTAGCTCCAGGCCAGGGTGTTACGTACGGCCAGGGTCAGCTAGTTGAGCCTGTAAGTAAACATTTCATTGTAAGGTCTACACATGTTGTATTCAAGGAATGTGACAAATGAACTTTGATTTGATTTGATCCACTTTATTTACTAAAGTTTTCACTTTCCAATTGAAAGCACACATTTTGTTTTACTTAAGAAAACCTGATATGGTGCAGTAACATTTCAGCTGGGGGTCACCCATAGTCAACAGGTGAAAAATGAAAAGTGAAAAATGAATTTACCTCTATTTACATTGTGGTTCATATTTTCTCCTGTGTGCGTGTGTGTGTGTGTGTGTGTGTGTGTGTGTGTGTGTGTGTGTGTGTGTGTGTGTGTGTGTGTGTGTGTGTGTGTGTGTATTGGGTCTAGGTGGGCAACACCTTCGTCATGATGGTTATCTACATGGACAACAGTCTCCACAGGTAATCAGTCCTCTTTTATCTCAGTGGTAATAATACAGCAGAATTCCACCTTTATTGGACTGTATTTTTGCAGTTCCAGAACCCAACCAGATGAACCACAACACAAACAACACAAGCTGAAGTAGCACAGGGGCTCTGGCTGCTAGTTCACTCCTTTTAGATTCCCCCCATCAGCTCGGGATTTCAACTGTATCCCTGGTTACCGGCCTGCCTCTCAATAAGGCATCTGAATGAAAACCACCATTAAGTCAGCTGGATGGTCTATAGTTGATTCTGAATGAAAACCACCATTAGATCAGCTGGATGGTCTATAGTTGATTCTGAATGAAAACCACCATTAGATCAGCTGGATGGTCTATAGTTGATTCTGAATGAAAACCACCATTAGGTCCAGCTGGATGGTCTATAGTTGATTATGAATGAAAACCACCATTAGGTTCAGCTGGATGGTCTATAGTTGATTATGAATGAAAACCGCCATTAGATCAGCCGGATGGTCTATAGTTGATTCTGAATGAAAACCACCATTAGGTTCAGCTGGATGGTCTATAGTTGATTCTGAATGAAAACCACCATTAGTTCAGCTGGATGGTCTATAGTTGATTCTGAATGAAAACCACCATTAAGTTCAGCTGGATGGTCTATAGTTGATTCTGAATTGAAACCACCATTAGGTCAGCTGGATGGTCTATAGTTGATTCTGAATGAAAACCACCATTAGGTTCAGCTGGATGGTCTATAGTTGATTATGAATGAAAACCACCATTAGGTTCAGCTGGATGGTCTATAGTTGATTCTGAATGAAAACCACCATTAGGTTCAGCTGGATGGTCTATAGTTGATAACATACACATTACAGATGACAGTGTAAAGATGTTTAGGATCTGCACTTTTTGTCTACTTCTTTACTGATTGATTGTATTTACCTTCTCTGTAATTGTCTATGTCCTGTGTCTAGTGCACAAACAAACATTTCCCCATGGAGATAATCAAGTCAGGATCTTACCCTTACAGCCCCAAGTGCATTGCTGTGTTCAACCTGGCCTTCACAGACGTGTGTGGGAGCACTGCCATGGTCCCCAAGCTCCTGGATACGTTCCTGTTCAGCAGACAGCTCATCTCCTACAACCAGTGCCTCGCAAGCCTCTTCTTCATCTTCCTCTTCCTCAACATGCAGTCCTTCAACCTCATCATCCTCTCTTACGACAGACTGGTGGCCATCTGCTACCCGCTCAGGTCTCAGATAATACATCAAATCTAATAATTCAAAAAATACAATTTAAAAGGCCTTCATAATTGCCCCTTGTGTGATAATAATGTTTCTGCTTTCACTGACAATTCAACCTGATATATCAATACACTGCATCTAAAATCCCTGTTAACAGCTTCTTTCCACTGTCCATATAGGTACCATATGATAGTGACTCACAGGTCCATGTTCCAGCTGACGGGTGCTGCCTGGGCGTTTGCTGTGTTCCTGGTGTTTCTGGCTGTGTTCTTCATCACCCGACTCTCCTTTTGTCGGTAGGTGGCTGAGGAGGTGAACCTGTTGCCAAAAGGTTACCGGTTTGAATCCCGGGCCGGGTGCTGTAAAAATAAATGATCAGTTGATCACTGTAACATGTGGACAATGAAGATGTCTTGTATTGTAGGTCTCTGGTGATCAACAGCTACTTCTGTGACCACGGTCCCCTGTTCCGTCTGGCGGCCCCCTGTTCTGATGTGGTCCCTAACATAGTAATATCTTATCTCAACCCCTGTTTAATGCTCTATTTCCCCATGGTCTTCATCATATCATCATACATCTGTATCACACATGCCCTGGTCACCATCACACTGCCCCAGGACAGGTGAGAAGTCATACTGATCAGAGTCAGAGATTTAACCACATATAAATATAAATATATATTTTGATTATAAATATAAATATATAGCTCTTGTTCTGCTGCCTCAGACCTACACCTTATGACCAAAAGTATGTGGACACACATACTGCTCGTCAGACATCTCATTCCAAAATCATGGCCATTAATTTGGAGTTGGTCCCCCCGTTGCTGTTATAACACTCTCCACTCTCCATTCAGCCACAAGAGCATTAGTGAGGTCGGGGACTGATGGCTTGCAGTCGGTGTTCCATTTCATCCCGAAGTTGTTTGATGGGTTTGAGGTCAGTGCTCTGTGCATTGTCATGCTGAAACAGAAAAGGGCCTTCCCCAAAGTGTTGTCACATAGTTGGAAGCACAGAATCCATTAGAATGTCATTGAATGCTGCAGCGTTAAGATGTCCCTTTACTCAAATCAAATCAAATCAAATTTTATTTGTCACATACACATGGTTAGCAGATGTTAATGCGAGTGTAGCGAAATGCTTGTGCTTCTAGTTCCGACAGTGCAGTAATAACCAACAAGTAATCTAACTAACAATTCCAAAACTACTGTCTTATACACAGTGTAAGGGGATAAAGAATATGTACATAAGGATATATGAATGAGTGATGGTACAGAGCAGCATAGGCAAGATACAGTAGATGGTATTGAGTACAGTATATACATATGAGATGAGTATGTAAACAAAGTGGCATAGTTAAAGTGGCTAGTGATACATGTATTACATAAGGATGCAGTCGATGATATAGAGTACAGTATATACGTATGCATATGAGATGAATAATGTAGGGTATGTAAACATTATACAAGGTAGCATTGTTTAAAGTGGCTAGTGATATATTTACATCATTTCCCATCAATTCCCATTATTAAAGTGGCTGGAGTTGAGTCAGTGTCAGTGTGTTGGCAGCAGCCACTCAATGTTAGTGGTGGCTGTTTAACAGTCTGATGGCCTTGAGATAGAAGCTGTTTTTCAGTCTCTCGGTCCCAGCTTTGATGCACCTGTACTGACCTCGCCTTCTGGATGATAGCGGGGTGAACAGGCAGTGGCTCAGGTGGTTGATGTCCTTGATGATCTTTATGGCCTTCCTGTAACATCGGGTGGTGTAGGTGTCCTGGAGGGCAGGTAGTTTGCCCCCGGTGATGCGTTGTGCAGACCTCACTACCCTCTGGAGAGCCTTACGGTTGAGGGCGGAGCAGTTGCCGTACCAGGCGGTGATACAGCCCGTCAGGATGCTCTCGATTGTGCATCTGTAGAAGTTTGTGAGTGCTTTTGGTGACAAGCCGAATTTCTTCAGCCTCCTGAGGTTGAAGAGGCGCTGCTGCGCCTTCTTTACGATGCTGTCTGTGTGAGTGGACCAATTCAGTTTGTCTGTGATGTGTATGCCGAGGAGCTTAAAACTTGCTACCCTCTCCACTACTGTTCCATCGATGTGGATAGGGGGTGTTCCCTCTGCTGTTTCCTGAAGTCCACAATCATCTCCTTTGTTTTGTTGACGTTGAGTGTGAGGTTATTTTCCTGATACCACACTCCGAGGGCCCTCACCTCCTCCCTGTAGGCCGTCTCGTCGTTGTTGGTAATCAAGCCTACCACTGTTGTGTCGTCCGCAAACTTGATGATTGAGTTGGAGGCGTGCGTGGCCACGCAGTCGTGGGTGAAGAGGGAGTACAGGAGAGGGCTCAGAACGCATCCTTGTGGGGCCCCAGTGTTGAGGATCAGCGGGGAGGAGATGTTGTTGCCTACCCTCACCACCTGGGGGCGGCCCATCAGGAAGTCCAGTACCCAGTTGCACAGGGCGGGGTCGAGACCCAGGGTCTCGAGCTTGATGACGAGCTTGGAGGGTACTATGGTGTTGAATGCCGAGCTGTAGTCGATGAACAGCATTCTCACATAGGTATTCCTCTTGTCCAGATGGGTTAGGGCAGTGTGCAGTGTGGTTGAGATTGCATCGTCTGTGGACCTATTTGGGCGGTAAGCAAATTAGAGTGGGTCTAGGGTGTCAGGTAGGGTGGAGGTGATATGGTCCTTGACTAGTCTCTCAAAGCACTTCATGATGACGGAAGTGAGTGCTGACTGGGCTGGGGCGGTAGTCGTTTAGCTCAGTTGATGCTTAGCTTGTTTAATAGCCTTGCAGAGGGAATAGCTGCACTGTTTGTATTCAGTCATGTTACCAGACACCTTGCCCTGATTAAAAGCAGTGGTTCGCGCTTTCAGTTTCACACAAATGCTGCCATCAATCCACGGTTTCTGGTTAGGGAATGTTTTAATCGTTGCTATATGGGAACGACATCTTCAACGCACGTTCTAATGAACTCGCACACCGAATCAGCGTATTCGTCAATGTTGTTATCTGACGCAATATGAAACATCTCCCAGTCCACGTGATGGAAGCAGTCTTGGAGTGTGGAGTCAGCTTGGTCAGACCAGCGTTGAACAGACCTCAGCGTGGGAGCCTCTTGTTTTAGTTTCTGTCTGTAGGCAGGGATCAACAAAATGGAGTCGTGGTCAGCTTTTCCGAAAGGGGGCGGGGCAGGGCCTTATAGGCGTCGCGGAAGTTAGAGTAACAATGATCCAAGGTCTTTCCACCCCTGGTTGCGCAATCGATATGCTGATAAAATTTAGGGAGTCTTGTTTTCAGATTAGCCTTGTTAAAATCCCCAGCTACAATGAATGCAGCCTCCGGATAAATTGTTTCCAGTTTGCAGAGAGTTAAATAAAGTTTGTTCAGAGCCATCGATGTGTCTGCTTGGGGGGATATATACGGCTGTGATTATAATCGAAGAGAATTCTCTTGGTAGATAATGCGGTCTACATTTGATTGTGAGGAATTCTAAATCAGGTGAACAGAAGGATTTGAGTTCCTGTATGTTTCTTTCATCACACCATGTCACGTTAGTCATAAGGCATACGCCCCCCGCCCCTCTTCTTACCAGAAAGATGTTTGTTTCTGTCGGTGCGATGCGTGGAGAACCCGCTGGCTGCACCGCCTCGGATAGCGTCTCTCCAGTGAGCCATGTTTCCGTGAAGCAAAGAACGTTACAGTCTCTGATGTCCCTCTGGAATGCTACCCTTGCTCGGATTTCATCAACCTTGTTGTCAAGAGACTGGACATTGGCAAGAAGAATGCTAGGGAGTGGTGCACGGTGTGCCCGTCTCCGGAGTCTGACCAGAAGACCGCCTCGTTTCCCTCTTTTTCGGAGTCGTTTTTTTGGGTCGCTGCATGGAATCCACTCCGTTGTCCTGTTTGTAAGGCAGAACACAGGATCCGCGTCGCGAAAAACATATTCTTGGTCGTACTGATGGTGAGTTGACGCTGATCTTATATTCAGTAGTTCTTCTCGACTGTATGTAATGAAACCTAAGATGACCTGGTGTACTAATGTAAGAAATAACATGTAAAAAAACAAAAAACTGCATAGTTTCCTAGGAACGCGAAGCGAGGCGGCCATCTCTGTCGGCGCCGGAAGCTACTGGATCTAAGGGGCCTAGCCCGAACCATTAAAAAACAGGTCCAGGCCACTATTCCTCCTTCACCAAACTTTACAGTTGGCACTATGCATTGGGGCAGGTAGCGTTCTCCTGGCATCTGCAAAACCCAGATTCATCCGTCGGACTGCCGGTTTCCATTGTTCCAATGAGTCCAATGGCGGAAAGCTTTACACCACTCTAGCTGACGCGTGGCATTGTGCATGGTGATCTTTGGCTTGTGTGCGGATACTCCATTGAATTGAAATCCATTTGATGAAGCTCCTGACAGACAGTTATTGCACTGACGTTGCTTCCAGAGGCAGTTTGAAACTAGGTAGCGTGTGTTGCAACTGAGGACAGACAATTTTTACGCTTTACATGCTTCAGCATTCGTCCCATTCTGTGACATTGTGTGGCCTACCACTTCGTGGCTGAGTCATTGTTGCTCCTAGTGTCACGTCCTGACCTTAGATATCTCTGTTTTTCTATATATGTTGGTTAGGTCAGGGTGTGACTAGGGTGGGTACTCTAGTTTTTGTATGTCTAGGGTTTTTGTATATCTAGGGGTTTTTGTATGTCTATGTTGGCCTGATATGGTTCCCAATCAAAGACAGCTGTTAATAGTTGTCTCTGATTGGGGATCATATTTAGGTAGCCATTTTCCTAATTTGTGTTGTGGGATCTTGACTATGTTTAGTTGCCTGTCTGCACTAAGTTGTATAGCTTCACGTGTCGTTTGTTGGTTTTGTTAAGTGTTTCATTCATTCATTCATTCATTCATTCATTACTACGCTGGGCCTTGGTCTCACTCATACGACGATCGTGACACCTAGACGTTTCCACTTCACATTAACAGCACTTACAGTTCAGCTGGGTAGCTCAAGCAGGTCAGACATGTGATGAACTGACTTGTTGGAGAAGTAGCATCCTATGGCAGTACTATGTTGGAAGTCACTGATCTCCTCAGTAAGGCCATTCTACTGCTGCCACTGCATGTTAATGGAGATTGCATGGCTGTGTGCTCCATTTTATACACCTGTCAGCAACGGGTGAGGCTGAAATAGCTGAATCCACTCCTTTGAATGGGTGTCCACATTCTTTTGTATAGACTGTACAGTGTGTGCATGTTAGAGTGATGGACTTGTTATGGTGAGAAAGGCTGGTAAAGATTGAGAATGCCATTGAACTGGATAGGTTATGACTCACTGTACTGACACTTCTCCTCTCCTTCTCTCTCTCTCCCTCTCTCTGTCATTCTCTCTCCCTCTCTCTCTCTCTCTCTCAGAGTCAGAGGCTTGAAGACGTGTACCTCACACCTGATACTCGTAGCCATATTCTACCTGCCTATTAATATCACCTACCTCCTTCACCCAATCATACCAACCAACGCCCGGATATTCAACCTCTCCCTGACTTTGGTGCTGCCGCCCATGCTCAACCCCTTCGTATATGTTCTAAAGACAGAGGAGTTTAAGGAATCGGCCAAGAAGCTGCTTAGTAAAAGAAGAGCACAGAGAGCTGTGGTGCTGAACCAATCAACATGAAGTGTTACTATTTATTTATATCTCTGTTTGACTTGTTTTTGATTGATATGCTGTGTAAGATATACTGTATCTGCCATAGTGAATAATTGTTTCAATTAAATGTAAAATTGTTTTTCTTCTAAATTAAATATTTATATTATTTTGGCGATATTCCTTTAAAGCCATATAGAAAATTACATAATAAAAAATCTGGATAGAACTCTAATACAAATCAAATCTAATTATAAAACCCTTTCTACATCTCAGTTTTACAAAGTGCCCAGCAAGCAGAATTAGAAGCAATACATTAGAACCAGTAAAAACACCCTAGAAGGATTAACACCCTAGAAGGATTAACACCCTAGAAGGATGAACACCCTAGAAGGATTAACACCATAGAAGGATTAACACCCTAGAGAGGAACCAGGCTCGGATGGCCCGGGGTAGTTGTTTGGGGGATGCATTCTACTATAATCTGCTAAATTGTAATTATTCGCTCCTATGGCCTATTTATTGCCTACCTCCTCATGCCTTTTGCACACACTGTATGTAGACTTTCTTTTTTCTACTGTGTCATTGACTTGTTTATTGTGTTATTGGCTTGTTTATTGTTTGAAATGTTTGGACCAAGTTTACAGGTAACTTATTAGATACTTTGTAGTCATGTTGGGCGAGTTGGAACTAGTGGATTTCTGAATCAAATGCGCCAAATAAATTGACATAAAGAAGGAATTTATCGAACAAAAGGACCATTTGTGATGTTTCTGGGACATTTTGGAGTGCCAACAGAAGAAGATCTTCAAAAGTAAGGCATCAATTATATCGTTATTTCTGACTTTTGTGTCGCACCTGGATGGTTGAAATATGATTTTCATGTGTTTGTATGCGGGGTGCTTTCCTCAGATAATCACATGATTTCGCCGTAAATCCTTTTTGAAATCTGACACTGCGGATGGATTAACAAGAAGTTAAGCTTTATTTTGATGTATTAGCCATGTATGTTTTGTGAATTTTTGTTATGAGTATTTCTGTTTTTGAATTTGGCGCACTGCAAATTCACTGGATGTTGTCAAATCGATCTAAAGGGATTGGCGCGCGACGGGATCCATAAGAGTTTAACTTTGCTTTTTAAGACCTTAAAAAGGCAGGGTAGGATAGATATAGGTCTGTAGCAGTTTGGGTCTAGAGTGTCTCCCCCTTTGAAGAGGGGGATGACCGCGGCAGCTTTCCAATCTCAGATGATACGAAAGGGAGGTTGAACAGGCTAGTAATATGGGTTGCAACAATCTCGGCAGATAATATTAGAAAGAGAGGGTCCAGATTGTCTAGCCTGGCTGATTTGTAGGGGTCCAGATTTTGCAGTTCTTTCAGAACATCATCTACCTGGATTTGGGTGAAGGAGAAATGGGGAAGGTTTGGGCGAGTTGCTGTGGGGTGTGCAGGGCTGTTGACCAGGGTAGGGGTAGCCAGGTGGAAAGCATGGCCAGCCGTAGAAAAATGCTTTATAGTGGATTTATCGGTGGTGACAGAGTTTCCTAGCCTCAGTGCAGTGGGCAGCTGGGAGGAGGTGCTCTTATTCTCCATGGACTTTACACTGTCGCAGAACTTTTTTGAGTTTGTGCTACAGGATGCAAATTTCTGTTTGAAAAAGCTAGCCTTTACTTTCCTAACTGCCTGTGTAAATTGGTTCCTAACTTCCCTGAAAAGTTGCATATCACGGGGGCTATTCAATGCTAATGCAGTATCCCACATAATGTTCTTGTGCTGGTCAAGGGCAGTCAGGTCTGGTGTGAACCAAGGGCTATATCTGTTCCTGGTTCTACATTTTTTCAATGTGGTATGCTTATTTAAGATGGTGAGGAAGGCACTTTTAAAGAATAAGCAGGCATCCTCTACTGACGGGATGAGGTCAATATCCTTCCAGGATACCAGAGCCAGGTTGATTAGAAAGGCCTGCTCGCTGAAGTGATTGAGGGAGCTTTTGACAGTGATGAGGGGTGGTCGTTTGACCGCAGACCCAATACGGGTGCAGGCAATGTGACAGTGATCGATGAGATCTCGGTTGAAGACAGCAGAGGTGTATTTGGAGGGCAAGTTGGTTAGGATGATATCTATGAGGGTGCCTGTGTTTACGGATTTGGGGTTGTACCTGGTAGGTTCATTGATAATTTGTGTGAGGTTGAGGGCATCAAGCTTAGATTGTAGGATGGCCAGGGTATTATTAAGTATGTCACAGTTTAGGTCACCTAGCAGCACGAGCTCTGAAGATAGATGGGGGGCAATCAATTCACATATGGTGTCCAGGGCACAGCTGGGGGGAGAGGGTGGTCTATAGCAAGCAGCCACAGTGAGAGACTTGTTTCTGGAAAGATGGATTTTTAAAAGTAGAAGGTCAAATTGTTTGGATACAGACCTGGATAGAAAGACAGAACTCTGCAGGCTATCTCTGCAGTAGATTGCAACTCCGCCCACTTTGGCATTTCTATCTTGTTGGAAAATGTTTAGGGATGGACATTTCAGGGTTTTTGGTGGTCTTCCTAAGCCAGAATTCAGATAAGGCATATTGAGCAGGGCTTGAGGCTCTATAGTGAAATAAGACAATAATCACTAACCAGAACAGCAATGGATAAGGCATATTGACATTAGGGAGAGGCATGCGTAGCCGAGTGATCATAAGGGTCCAGTGAGTAGTTAGGCTGGCTAGAGACACGGCAATTTAGACAGCTAGCGGGCCGGTGCTGGCAAGCTAGCAGAAGGGCCTTAGAGGGACGTCGCGACAAAATAAGTCTGTTATAGCCTCCTCGTGCGGAGCCTCCTCGTGCTGTTACGTTGGCAAACCAGTTGTGGTGGATTAGTAGGGTTCCGTTTAGTGAAGGGGGTCCAGTCCAATTGGCAAAATATATATAGTATATAGTATGTACTATACAGTATAGTGGCCCAAGAAATTTACCGATGGGTCTCTTCCGCTAACAGTCCAATATTCTCTAAACAGCTAGCGGGCCGTGGCTAGCAGGCTAGCAGATGAGCATTCAGGAGACATCACGACGGAGGGGCCTGTTGGTAAAAAAAAAACCTTGGGCAGATTACGTCGGTAGTCCAGTCGTGATGGATAAGCAGGGTTCCGTGTAGTAAAAGGGGTCCAGTCCAATTGCCAAAATAGGTATAGAGGCACAAGAAATTGGCCGATGTACATATTCAGCTAACAGTCCAATATGCTCTAGACAGCTAGAGGACCGTGGCTAGCATGCTAGCAGATGATCATTCAGGGGACATCGCAATGTTTTAGCCAGTTGAAGAACCCATCGGTAGTCCAGCCGTGAAGGGTTGGTGGGGCTTCGAACCGGCAGTAAAAGGGGTCCAGGCCAATTGGCAAAATAGGTATAGTAGCCCAGGAGTGGCTGATGTACCTCTTCAGCTAGCCAGGAAGGTGAGCCTAGCATGGGCTAGCTCCAGGCTAATTGGTGCTTGCTTCAGGACAGAGACATTAATCAAATGGCTACCCAGACTATTTGCATTGCCCGCCCCCTACCTCTCTTCTACACTGCTGCTACTCTCTGTTATTATCTATTATCTACAAAGCCATTTTAATAACTCTAACTATATCTACATGTACATATTACCTCAATTACCTCGACACCGGTGCCCTCACACATTGATTCTGTACCAATAACCCCTGTATATAGCCCCGCTATTGTTATTTACTGCTGCTCTTTAAGTATTTGTTACTTACTTCTTAATGTTTTTTTTTTCTTAAAGCTGCAGTGTTGGTTAATGGCTTGTAAGTAAGCATTTCACTGTAAGGTCTACACCTGTTGTATTCAGCGCATGTGACAAATACAAATACATTTGATTAAATAACTTTCAGGTGTAACAGTTTCATGTAGAATAAACCCCGTGCCCCGTATAAGACAGGAGTTCCCTGACATGTTTGAAGAATACACACTCCTCCCTCTATTGATGTACCATTGGATTTAATAATAACAAAGATGATAAAAAGTACCAGATGTGTCTTGAATCAATTTAATACTGAGGGAAATGTCCCTCCCAGTTCAGACAGCAGAGGACTCCAAAGCATTTCTTCAGTCCTTCATCTGTTGACATTTGGAACAACACAAATAAATCATCAAAACATTCAAAACTATATAAATATAATTATATATACAAAAATAAGACCCATAAATATCAAAAAGAACAAAGACAAATAGAAACAAATTGTAGTAAAAAATACAAATGTTAAAGAGTATCGAATTATTGCACTATTACCCTATTGCTAACAAAAAACACACAAATAAAACTAAATTGCACAAATCCTATACCACACAAATATACAAATAGATAACACACTTATAAAGAAGATTATTACACTACTGCACTTCAAACAAGAAACACACAAACTAAATTACACAACTAATTGCATTAGTACTGAAGAAAGTTTGAGGTGCTCTATTTGATAGATTCCCCTGCTCCGGCTACCTCGGGATTCCAGTGACCTGAGGTCAACCTAACCCCGCCCACTCCATATCTCATATTTCTGAGTGGGAGACCTTCCCAGGCAGTAGCCTGCTAAGCTCAGAAACTAGAATCAGGACGCCCACTCCATATCTCATACTTCTGAGTGAGGGACCTTCCCAGGCAGTAGCCTGCTAAGCTCAGAAACTAGAATCAGGACGCCCACTCCATATCTCATACTTCTGAGTGGGAGACCTTCCCAGGCAGTAGCCTGCTAAGCTCAGAAACTAGAATCAGGATGCCCACTCCATATCTCATACTTCTGAGTGAGGGACCTTCCCAGGCAGTAGCCTGCTAAGCTCAGAAACTAGAATCAGGACGCCCACATATCCATACCTCATACTTCTGAGTGGGAGACCTTCTCCCAGGCAGTAGCCTGCTAAGCTCAGAAACTAGAATCAGGACGCCCACTCCATATCTCATACTTCTGAGTGGGAGACCTTCCCAGGCAGTAGCCTGCTAAGCTCAGAAACTAGAATCAGGACGCCCACTCCATATCTCATACTTCTGAGTGGGAGACCTTCCCAGGCAGTAGCCTGCTAAGCTCAGAAACTAGAATCAGGACGCCCACTCCATATCTCATACTTCTGAGTGGGAGACCTTCCCAGGCAGTAGCCTGCTAAGCTCAGAAACTAGAATCAGGACGCCCACTCCGACAAGTATTATTGACCCACAGTCCCACACGGTGACATGATATCATTGACGTGACGTGCAAATGAGCGATATAAAACCGATCGCGCATATGTCACCATTCGGGATATTATTTGTATATATATATATATATATATATATATATATATATATATATATATATATATATATATATATATATATATATATATATATATATATATATATATATATATCATTATTTAATTTATTTTAGCAGGCATCAAATGCTGCCTCCCGGCAGGATGCCCATGTCACCTGTGCCTAAATCCGACAAGGGACATGTGCCAGCATGGCACTGACTGGATGGCATCACTCACTCATTACTCTGAAATGGGAATGTTGTCTGACCACTGCCTGAGCCTTCTGGAACAGCTCCTGATATGTTCTCATTGACCTGGATGTCCTTCTCTTTCACCTCCCTTATGTTGTTATTGGCCTGGATGTCCTTCTGTTTCACTTCCCTTATGTTTTAATTTACCTCTATGTCATTCCGTTTCACCTCCCTTATGACGTCATTGGCCTGGACTGAGATGACCAGTGGCTTTTCACAATAGTGAACAAAAGGGGGGAGAAGGGACAACCTTGTCTATTTCTACATTTTCAGTAGTTTATTTTCAAGCGCTTTGCAATAGACAGCATGCAAGGTCGTAACAAAAGTGCTGACCTGCATTGACCTTGTTCTGTAGCCCTTTGACCCTAAACGTCCTAACTCTCCCCAGCCTAAGTTGTCTACCTGTAAACACTCTTCTCAGGTGTATCAACATTATAATTGGCTCTCTGATGACTGCCTATTTGTTAACTCTGTACAGAGTGACATCAGATCCTATGAGAAGATTAATGTCACAGTGTTGAACAGATTACCAACCCACTAACTGTTGTGTGTTTTAGGGACAATGTAGAGAGATGTATTAACAGTATTTTGGCAAGATTCAGCAAATTTACATTTCGCAGTAATATTTAATTAGCTTGCCTAAACCCATTGCTTTGGCCTGTTGCTTAAACGAGTCTCTCTCTCTCGTAATGAGTGTACAGTAACAAGTTGTATGATGGCAGAGCAGTATTCCCACCAGGTCTAGTGTCCCTGTCACTCTCCTCAGACTCAGGATCAACAAACAGGTGGTCATCAGAGACCTAATTAGAGTGTTGGTAGACCTGGGATCTTGAGTCATCACCTCACCTGTTTACAGGTAGCCATTCAGGTGATGATGGAACTGATGTTAGCTACATTATGCTTCAGATGAAGTTGGGGCCTGTCTTTAGGCCACAATGTTAGGCCCAAATGTACAGTTGAAGTCGGAAGTTTACATACACTTAGGTTGGCGTCATTAAAACTCATTTTCAACCACTCCACACATTTCTTGTTAATAACAAACTATACTTTTGCCAAGTCGGTTCGGACATCTACTTCGTGCATGACACAATTCATTTTTTCAACAATTATTTACAGACAGATTATTTCACTTATAATTCACTGTATCACAATTTCAGTTGGTCAGAAGTTAACTTACACTAAGCTGACTGTGCCTTTAAACAGCTTGGAATATTCCAGAAAAGGATGTCATGGCTTTAGAAGCTTCTGATAGGCTAATTGACATCATTTGAGTCAATTGGTGGTGTACCTGTGGATGTATTTATTTCAAGGCCTACCTTCAAACTCAGTGCCTCTTTGCTTGACATCATAGGAAAATCAACGGAACATCAGCCAAAAAAACAATTGTAGACCTCCACAAGTCTGGTTCATCCTTTTGGAGAAATTTCCAAACACCTGAAGGTACCTTGTTCATCTGTACAAACAATAGTATGCAAGAAAGAACACCGTGGGACCACACATCAGAAGCCACTGCTCCAAAACTTCCATAAAAAAGCCAGACTACGGTTTGCAACTGCACATGGGAACAAAGATCGTACTTTTTGGAGAAATGTCCTCTGGTCTGATGAAACAAAAATACAACTGTTTGGCCATAATGACCATCATTGTGTTTGTGGGAAAAAGGGGGAGGCTTGCAAGCCAAAGAACACCACCCCAACCGTGAAGCACTGGGGTGGCAGCATCATGTTGTGGTGGTGCTTTGCTGCAGGAGGGACTGACACACGTCACAAGATAGCACTATGAAGAAGGAAAATTATGTGGATAAATTGAAGCAACATCTCAAGACCTCAGTCAAGAAGTTAAATCTTAGTCGCAAACAGGTCTTCCAAATGGAAAATATGTGGGCAGAACTGAAAAAGCATGTGTGAGCAGGGAGGCCTACAAACATGACTCAGTTACACCACCTCTGTCAGGTGGAATGGGCCAAATTTCATCCAACTTTTTGTGGGAAGCTTGTGGAAGGCTACCTGAAACTCTTGACCCAAGTTAAACAATTTAAAGGCAAAGCTACCAAATACTAATTGAGCATATTCAAACTTCTGACCCACTGGGGATGTGATGAAATAAAGCTGAAATAGCTGGAATAAATTAATTCTCTCTACTATTATTCTGACGTTTAACACTCTTAAAATAAAGTGATGATCCTAACTGACCTACGACAGGGAATGTTTACTAGGATTAAACGTCAGTAATTGTGAAAGACAGTTTAAATGTATTTGGCGTAGGTGTATGTTTTCCCTTTTACCACTACCTTGAGATACATTACAATCTGAAAGTTTTCGTTTAGTCTTGCAGTACGAAGCAGGTGAGGCCATCGAAGTTGTACCTCCTTGTGTGAATTGCCTGGGTATATCTAGAGATAGAGTATACATTGCATATCATCTACTGTATCTTTGTCCACATGGAGCCAGTTGGATGGATCAGTGGGACTATCAATTCAATGAGGAAGTGGTAATACTGTTCCCTGATGATGTTTATTAACCTTAATAAGACAGGGAAATCATTAGTCTAATGATTAGACCTCTGGACCTGGGGACTGTAGGTGTTGAGCCCAAGAGAAAGCGTAGCATAGCATAGTATAGCGTCTAATGACTACACCTGTTGCCTGTTTGTGTTTACACCCCAGAGAAAACATAGCTCCATAGCGTAGCATAGCATAGCATCTAATGATTTAAACATGTTGTCTGTAGGTGTTTACTCCCCAGAGATACGATACCACTCACTAAAGGAGATGTTATATCCTGAGGGGTTTTCAGATCTAGGAGTCTAGATCCACAGTACTGCTGGCCTTTTTTCTTAGTGGTAATTCACTGATGGGTATTCGACAGTCATTCCCTGATTAGAGAGGAGAGATGAAAGCCAGGAGTGTTGCAGTCTGTGGTCTTATTGGCTGATGACTTTTGGATCTATAAATTGTGATGGTTTTGTTAAAATGTTCTTATGTCAAACTATATAGGTTTCCAAATAATGATATCCAAGACCAAAACTTAGGCCATGATTCAAAACCAATAAGCTGTCACCTCCCAGTGGGTACTGACCTATTATTTGGGAAACACCTCCCCCTCCTTTTCACCACGTGGGTTGGTCACCTAATGTATAAGTGCTGACAGTCACAGTGTCACAGTACACAGCCTAGGGGTTTAAGAGTTCTGTCTACTCAGCTAGCTTCAATGGAGGACTTTGATCATGCGACTTGTGTCACCACTTGTTAGTGTCTTAGTTTAACTGTGTTTATATATCATCTTTATGTCTGTGTAGGCTGATGCTTGTGTAGGATGTCTTCAGTGAATTTCACTGGGAAGAATGTGGAGGAGTTTACCATCACTGGCTTCGACCACCTCTCTCACCAGAAGCTCCTGGGCTTCCTCATCTTCATCACCTATTTCCTTGTGCTTCTGGGAAGCGGCACCAACATCTGCATCATTTTGACGGACAGAAGGCTGCACACGCCCATGTACCTCCTCATCTGTAACCTGGCCGTGGTGGACATCATGTTCACCACCAGCACCAGCATCACCATGATCTCTGTCCTGCTGGCCGAGGTCAAAACCATCTCTTACTACTCCTGCATATCAAGCATGTCCATCTACCACCTGGGTGACATCGAAGAGTTTCTGTCCCTGTCCCTGATGGCTTTGGACCGAACCATCGCTATCAGCACCCCTCTTAGGTACCACAGCATCCTGACTAACCCACGGCTCTTCCTGTTGATCACAGCTACCTGGCTGATAGGGTTAGGGGTCATGGGGGTAGTAGCAGCTCAGGTAGACAGCCTTCCATACTGCCAGCCCATCATTAGATATGTGTTCTGTGACTATCCTGCTATGGTCAGAGCTGCCTGTGTCAACCCTGAACCCTATTGGATGCTTCCCACCATCCTGGGTCTGTGGTTGATTGGTGCACAGTTCATATTCATTCTGCTGTCATACGTGAATCTGATCTACACAGTACTGAGACTGCCTAACAACGAGAGCAGAGTGCAGGTGTTTAATACCTGTATTTGTCACATCATTGTGGTGTCCTGTTACTACGCTCCCAAGTTGGTCTCTGTGTTGTTGACGAGGATAGGGGTGAGGCTGAATCTGACGGAGCGTAATGCTTTACTGATTATGGCCACGCTGTTACCTTCTCTGATCAACCCAGTAGTCTACTGTCTGAAGACCAAGGAGATTAGAAAGAGATTGGTTCAGATACTGTCTAGAAAAAGAACTGCAGTGATGAAATGAGGTCTTGACAGTATTTTTTTGCAACATGGCCCAGGATTAAATCAGAAATTGCACAGATGTGTGTTTAAAGATTTGAAAGATAAGTTCCAATTCAGCTCACATCAGCAGCGTTTACGTTGCCTTTAAGAGTTGCTTTGTCTTCAAGAAAGATCAGATTGGATTTATGTTGAATAACCACAGTCCAAGGTTTAAATAGTTCCGGCTTCTTCTGTTTGCAATTTACATTACTACACCTGTCTATTGTCATGTATCTATTGTATCTAAATGTTTTTATTACATTGTATATTCCACATAATTCTTTGTTTGTTGTTGCAATGTCGAGAGTTATACATGCAAGTTAGAATTTGATTGTACTGTATACACAACATGTGTCTGGTTCAAAAGACAAATAAACTTGATTTGATTATATAACCCCTTTATATATATTTGTTTAATTTAACCTTTACTTAACTAGGTAAGTCTGTTAAGAACAAATTATTATTTACAATGACGGCCTACCCCAGCCAATCCCGGACAACACTGGGCCAATTGTGTTGGGCCCTATGGCCGACACACACCGCAACAACGATGCACACCACAACCACCCGATACACACACAATTGAACAAACACCCAAAATTGGACCAGGATGAAGCACTCTCGGAATACATTTGACTTTTCTTATTTGACGGCAAAGATTGATCTGGATCTTGTTCTTTCTTATGCCTACTAGGCCAGGATCATAGCCCCAAGCACACCATGAAGAGACTGTCAATAGTACTAGTGGAGCCATGGTATTCAGTTTAGTCATCAGAACTGCTGTATGTAAGGTCTATCAAGACTTTTATTATGGCATCACCATATAGAATTTATGTCTGGGTTTTATTCTGAAAGTACCATCCCATACTCATCTGTGAGTGAGAAGAGTTTCACATGAGAGATGTGTGAATGACAGAGAAGTGAAGTGATGGAGATAACATGTTGTTGTGCAACTAAAGTTGTTGCTGCTGCTAGTTGGGAAGGATTCATCTATAGAAAGGAGCTTGATTATAACCTGACTCTTTATCAATGAATCCACAGGCCCTCTGAATAAAGTGATATAAAAATGAAGTCAAGAAATTATAGCTATAATATGCTACACAGCTTTACTAGGTCACAATCCCCACCAGCATAGTAGTTAATGTCTATTCCCACTGTGTCATCATCATCACCCATAAGAACCATTAATAATGATTGGTTGCATTCATTCAATCAGGACCTGGTTATTGAGGCCTACGGAGATGCAGTGGAGAAGCTGGAAGACAAGAGGAGACTGGGCCTCTGTCCCAAATGGCACCCTATTCCCTTTATAGTGCCAGGTGACCAGGAACCAAAAGTAGTGCACTATATCGTACATTCATCTTCTGCACATCTACCATTCCAGTGTTGAATTGCGAAATTGTGATTACTTCGCCGTCATGGCCTATTTATTGCCTTAACTCCCTTATCTTAATTAATTTACACACACTGTATATAGACTTTTTGTTTTCCTTTTTTCTACTGTATAATTGACTGTATGTTTGGTTATTCCATGTGTAACTCTGTGTTGTTGTTCATTCCATGTGTAACTCTGTGTTGTTGTTTATTCCATGAGTAACTCAGTGTTGTTGTATGTGTTGAACTGCTTTGCTTTATCTTGGTCAGGTCGCAGTTGCAAATGAGAACTTGTTCTCAACTAGCCTACCTGGTTAAATAAAATAATGGTGAAATAAAAATTAATAAAAATTAAATAATATAGGGAATAGGGTACCATTTGGGATGCATCCTGGGAGGTCTGTCTGAGCCACACAGGACCAAAGAGTTTGGTCTCATTTAAAGGATCCTTTTACAAAATAGATTTAAAGTTACAGACACAAAGAAATATAAAATATGGGTCATGTTTATATGAGAGAAGACCACTATGTCACTGTGCATTGTTGTTCATGAAATAGCTATATTTATTTTATTGAAGCTTAGTAACAATAAAAACAAACCATTGTAAGTGTCATAACATCATCAGTGTCACTGCATTCTGTAAGCCAATGCAGTACTGATAATACCTGACTGTTGTGTGTGTGAACATGGTTACCATGTTTACCGAACATATACAGGACATGGTTACCATGTTTACCGAACATATACAGAACATGGTTACCATGTTTACCGAACATATACAGGACATGGTTGCTGGTTACATGGTTAATGATTAATACAATATATCAATGTTCCAGACACATTTCATGGGAACTTACTTATTTCAACAATTTAAAGTTGAATGAACAGCATTTTAACTACTTTGGTGATTGGAATCCAACAGACAATCACAATATCAGTAAAAATATAAAATTCCCAGTTTATACTTCAAAGCCAACTTTAAATGAAGTTTTAAAATTAGGTTAAATTTAAATCAAAATTCCATGACAGAGTAATGTGGCTAATAGGCTAGCTTATCTATTTATGTAGCTATTTATTTAGCAAGCTAAACACACAAGGCCTAATGTTAGCTAGGGAGGATGTCATGTCCTTGAACAAGTGGGTGAATGACTTTCCCCCCCATATCGTTTTCGGTGGCTACAGCTACAGATGCAGGTGTCATTTGGTTAACTAGTAAGAAATGTGAATCACTTTGCTAGCTAGCTATGCTAGCTATGTTGTCAACAGTTAGCATGTCTCTAAATATCAATCAAATGGATTTGGCATTGATCAAATGAGCAGGCAGGCAAGTTCACATTCAGTTGTCAAAATGTGGGTTGGGACATGCACACATTGGCAGGCAAGCTGCAGAGGGCAAGCAGGATACTATTCGCCATCGTTCATCATTCATCAGTGGTAGCAGAAATAGTGTTTATCTACTGTTTGCTCGTTAGAGTTGAGCTCACCTCACTCTGGCTAACATTAGCTAGTTGTTGATGTACATAGACAACTGAGGGAGAGAGAGCCTACCTCTTCCTGGTTGTTTGATATTGGACTGGAAAGTTTTCAAATGTAAAATGGGAAACTGCATTTAATTAACTGAGAAAAGTGTGTTTTAACTGCTGCCAAATAATGAATCATATACACTGCTCCAAAAAATAAAGGGAACACTAAAATAACACATCCTAGATCTGAATGAATGAAATATTCTTATTAAATACTTGTTTCTTTACACATTTGAATGTGCTGACAACAAAATCACACAAAAATGATCAATGGAAATCAAATTTATCAACCCATGGAGGTCTGGATTTGGAGTCACACTCAAAATTAAAGTGGAAAACCACACTACAGGCTGTTCCAACTTTGATGTAATGTCCTTAAAACAAGTCAAAATGAGGCTCAGTAGTGTGTTTGGCCTCCACGTGCCTGTATGACCTCCCTACAACGCCTGGGCATGCTCCTAATGAGGTGGCGGATGGTCTCCTGAGGGATCTCCTCCCAGACCTGGACTAAAGCATCCGCCAACTCCTGGACGGTCTGTGGTGCAACGTGGCGTTGGTGGATGGAGCGAGACATGATGTCCCAGATGTGCTAAATTTGATTCAGGTCTGGGGAGCGGGCGGGCCAGTCCATAGCATCAATGCCTTCCTCTTGCAGGAACTGCTGACACACTCCAGCCACATGAGGTCTAGCATTGTCTTGCATTAGGAGGAACCCAGGGCCAACCGCACCAGCATATGGTCTCACAAGCGGTCTGAGGACCTCATCTCGGTACCTAATGGCAGTCAGGCTACCTCTGGCGAGCACATGGAGGGCTGTGCGGCTCCCCAAAGAAATGCCACCCCACACCATGACTGACCCACCGCCAAACCGGTCATGCTGGAGGATGTTGCAGGCAGCAGAACGTTCTCCACGGCGTCTCCAGACTGTCACGTCTGTCACATGTGCTCAGTGTGAACCTGCTTTCATCTGTGAAGAGCACAGGGCGCCAGTGGCGAATTTGCCAATCTTGGTGTTCTCTGGCAAATAAGCACAACCCCCACCTGTGGACGTTGGCCCTCATACCACCCTCATGGAGTCTGTTTCTGACCGTTTGAGCAGACACATGCACATTTGTGGCCTGCTGGAGGTCATTTTTCAGGGCTCTGGCAGTGCTCCTCCTGCTCCTCCTTGCACAAATGCGGAGGTAGCGGTCCTGCTGCTGGGTTGTTGCCCTCCTACGGCCTCCTCCACGTCTCTTGATGTACTGGCCTGTCTCCTGGTAGCGCCTCCATGCTCTGGACACTACGCTGACAGACACAGCAAACCTTCTTGCCACAGCTCGCATTGATGTGCCATCCTGGATGAGCTGCACTACCTGAGCCACTTGTGTGTGTTGTAGACTCCGTCTCATGCTACCACTAGAGTGAAAGCACCGCCAGCATTCAAAAGGGAGCAAAACATCAGCCAGGAAGCATAGGAACTGAGAAGTGGTCTGTGGTTATCACCTGCAGAACCACTCCTTTATTGGGGGTGTCTTGCTAATTGCCTATAATTTCCAACTGTTGTCTATTCCATTTGCACAACAGCATGTGCAATTTATTGTCAATCAGTGTTGCTTCCTAAGTGGACAGTTTAATTTCACAGAAGTGTGATTGACTTGGAGTTACATTGTGTTGTTTAAGTGTTCCCTTTATTTTTTTGAGCAGTGTATATTGCTGGCCTGGGTCTCGAACCCACCAGCACCAATGATCGCTCTAACCACTGTCCCAATAAGGCATATCTCCAGCAAATGTGGTTATTAGGCCAGTATATTTAGGTCCTGTCCAGAAGAATCCCTAACCCATCCTCACTAAGCACTCTGAAACAACTTGATAGGTGGAAGCAATAGGGTGAATGCACATTGAAGTAAATCCCAGTTCTGTTGAAAGTATAATCAAGAAAATATTTTATTGATCATAGAGATTCGGGAGTATCATTAAAACAGGTTCAGATGCCCCACCAACATTTGCTGAAATAGTATTTTAAAAGACACATCTGAGCTATTGTAACAGTATAACTTTAGACCGTCCCCTCGCCCATACCCAGGCGCGAACCAGGGACCCTCTGCACACATCAACAACAGTCACCCACGAAGCATCGTTACCCATCGCTCCATCCGATGAGACCCCCGGACAGGGCCAAACAGGAAGGTGTTAACCTCTTGAAGCTAGGGGGCACTATTTTTATTTTTGGAAAAATAACGTTTCCAAAGTAAACTGCCTATTTCTCAGGACCGAAGGCTAGAATATGCATATAATTGACAGCTTAGGATAGAAAACACTCTAAAGTTTCCAAAACTGTAAAAATGTTGTCTGTGAGTATAACAGAACTGATATTGCAGGCGAAATCCTGAGAAAAATCCAATCAGGAAGTGACTCTTATTTTGAAACCCCTGTCTTTCTATGCATCCCTTATTGCCCATTGAAAGGGATATCAACCAGATTCCTTTTTCTGTGGCTTCCCTAAGGTGTCTACAGCCTTTAGACGTAGTTTCAGCCCTTTATTTTGAAGAATGTGCGTAAACGTCCACATTGCGTATGTGGTCAGTTGTTGGCTCTCAGTGTGATTTTTGCGCTAAACAGAGAGGTAGCCATTTTTCCTCCCGGTCCTAGTGAAAAGCCAACTGTCCCGGTTGATATATTATCGAATAGATATTTGAAAAACACCATGAGGATTGATTATAAAAAACGTTTACCATGTTTCTGTCGATATTATGGATATAATTTGGAATTTTTGTCTGCGTTGTCGTGACCGCTATTTCCGGTGGATTCCTAGGCATAATGCATCAAACTGATGGAGGTATTTGGATATAAAAAATATCTTTATAGAACAAAAGGAACATTTGCTGTCTAACTGGGAGTCTCGTGAGTGAAAACATCCAAAGCTCATCAAAGGTAAACAATTAATTTGATTGCTTTTCTGATTTTCGTGACCAAGTTACCTGCCGCTAGGTGTACATAATGTTTTTCTAGTATATCGATAAACTTACACAAACGCTTGTATTGTTTTCGCTGTAAAGCATCATTTCAAAATCTGAGACGACAGGGTTAATCACCCTGTTAATCACCCTGTTAATCACCCACAAAAGGCTAAGCTGTGTTTCGCTATATTTCACTTGTGATTTCATGAATATGAATATTTTCTAGTAGGATTATTTGACTGTTGCGCTATGCTATTTAGCGTAGTTGATGACAATTATCCAGGATCCGTGGGGTGTGGTTCCAAGAGGTCAAGGGATTTTTTTTTATCAATAATGACTAATTATGTATACATTTCAATCAGGACTGACTAATCAGAATACTATTATGTTACTGTATAGATGTATGAATTTTCTTTTAATCCTAGTACTGAATATAATGTGTGTAATTATAATCAAGAATTAGAACAAACACTGTCTGTTCCTTGGTAGAAACGAATGAACTTATCGTCAGACTGGCTAGAATGCTTATCTACACAGGGAGGCCTTGGCCTAGTCATAAATTATCTAAACTGGTAGGAAGGCTTGAGAACTATACTGCCATTGTACCGGAGTGGAGGGACGGGACAGTTTGAAACCTAATGACGTCATTTTCAGTTTATAACCTGTTTTAAATTGTATCATGTTAGATAGATAGATAGACAGATAGATAGGGGTCTGGTAATCATCCTCTATGATACTCCATATAGATAGAGGTCTGGTAATCATCCCCTATGATACTACAGATAGATAGAGATATCGTAATCATCCTCTATGATACTACAGATAGATAGAGGTCTGGTAATCATCCTCTATGATACTACAGATAGATAGAGGTCTAGTAATCATCCTCTATGATACTACAGATAGATAGAGGTCTGGAAAAAGGGATCGGTAGCGGCTAGTAGGACGGTGACGACGACCGCTGAGCACCGCCCGAACAGGCAGGGGAGCCAACTTCTGCAGAAGTCGTTACAATATGAAACTACAAATAGATAGGTCTAGTTATCATCCTGGAGTAAAAAGTACAATATTTTCTTAAGGAATGTGGTGAAGTAAAAGTAAAAGTAGTCAAAAATATAAATATTAAAGGAAAGTACAGATACCCCCCCCAAAAACGACTTAATTAGCACCTTAAAGTAGTTTCACTTAAGTACTTTACGCTACTGTCATTAGCTCAATTCATTAGCTCAACTGGAAGAGAGTGTCTGCTAAATTATTAAAATTACCACAGTAACCAAAACATAAAAAATTTAACTTTGATTGGATCTGAATAGTCAACTCTCCTCTCTTTCTCTCTGCTTTCTACTCTCTTTCTCTCTCCTCCTTCATCTCTCTTTCCTCATCTTTCTACCAGCTCCCTCCTCTCTTCTCAGCCTGTGTGGTTCGTAGTTCCAGAAAGGTATTCAGTCCTTGTCCACAACAACAACAGCAAGGGTATTCATCTCCGACATGTCTTCTTTACTCAATCAAGGTGTGTCATACACAACTACGGTGGTCCACAGGGGACATCCTACTACAGATTCACAATGAGGCTGCAGGTATAACAGTGGAGGTGGACTCAGAGCCAGCACCACAAATTGTTCTTCAGCCCAACACACATCACCAGACTACTGAAGAGAGACATTTGGATCAAGTCTGTGGTAAGACCAGGTAAGACTTAGTTTCTGCAGTATGTAGTTGTACCATGTTAGAATATACAGTATGAGGGTTCAACAGGTATGAGTTATTCTAATGGAGGGAACGTGAAACCAATATCACCTTTCCAGTGCTATTCCTTGGCTTATTCATTAGAATTGTTTAACTGTATCTGAGGTAAAAGTCAAATGGATTCTATTTTGTACTTTGTTGTCAGATAAAATAATTGTATTCTTCTTTTTTAAATATGACAACATAAACAATAGACAATTGAACGTGGATATTTGCCTTTTTATTTTATTTTTATTGTTATTTTTTTACCCCTTTTTTCTAGGCTACTTTAGAAAAAAGATGGTGTTCAGAATACAACACGGGTTCTTTAAAAATGTCAAATAAATAAATGAAAATGTTTTACCCCCTTTTTCATGGTATCCAATTGTTAGTAGCTACTATCTTGTCTCATCGCTACAACTCCCGTACGGGCTCAGGAGAGACGAAGGTTGAAAGTCATGCGTCCTCCGACACACAACCCAACCAATTGCTTCTTAACACAGCGCGCATCCAACCTGGAAGCCAGCCGCACCAATGTGTCAGAGGAAACACCATGCACCTGGTAACCTTGGTTAGCGTGCAAGCCCGCCCAGCCCGCCACAGGAGTCGCTGGTGCGCAATGAGACAAGGATATCCCTACCGGCCAAACCCTCCCTAACCAGGACGATGCTAGGCCAATTGTGCATCGCCCCACGGACCTCCCGGTCAATGCCGGTCAATGCCGGTTACGACAGAGCCTGGGCGCAAACCCAGATTCTCTGGAGGCACAGCTGGCGCTGCAGTACAGCACCCTTAACCACTGCGCCACACGGGAGGCCTATTTGCCTTTGTATTGATGATGTTTCACTCATTGCAATGTCTCAACAGGTGAATTAAAAAACAGTAATGTATTTATTTTATATTTCCACAGATTATTACGAGCCAGGAGGAATCACTGATAACACCACCAGTCAGGATGAGTTACCTGACCTCTGACCCTAACCAGACAGATAACATTGACACCATTATCCGACCCCCTTACTTCTTCATCAGTGGTTTCATCGACATCCCCCACATGGAGTACTATTACATCTTCCTCTGCTTCGTATACATCATCTCTCTGGTTAGTCCATAGCTCTGGTCTACGCTGTTACAAACTAGCTCTGGTCTACGATGTTACAAACTATGTGTGATCCAGGCTGTTACTAACTAGCTCTGGTCCAGGCTGTTACAAACTAGCTGTAGTCCAGGCTGTTACAAACTAGCTCTGGTCCAGGCTGTTACAAACTAGCTCTGGTCCAGGCTGTTACAAACTAGCTCTGGTCCAGGCTGTTACAAACTAGCTGTAGTCCAGGCTGTTACAAACTAGCTCTGGTCCAGGCTGTTACAAACTAGCTCTGGTCCAGGCTGTTACAAACTAGCTCTGGTCCAGGCTGTTACAAACTAGCTTTGGTCCAGGTTGTTACAAACTAGCTGACGTCCACAATGATTTGATTTTATCCACTTGATAAACTAGAAAAGGTTTCACTTTCCTATCAAAAGCACATCTTTTTTGAACTTAAGAAAACCTGACATGGTGCAGTTTCATTTCAGCTGGGGTCCTATAGCACCACATATAGTCAACGGCCAAATGAATTTACCTGTATATACATTATGGGTCATGGTTCCTCCTGTGTGTGTATGTGTGTGTGTGTGTGTGTGTGTGTGTGTGTGTGTGTGTGTGTGTGTGTGTGTGTGTGTGTGTGTGTGTGTGTGTGTGTGTGTGTGTGTGTGTGTGTGTGTGTGTGTGTGTGTGTGTATTGGGTCTAGGTGGGCAACACCTTCGTCATGATGGTTATCTACATGGACAACAGTCTCCACAGGTAATCAGTCCTCTTTTATCTCAGTGGTAATAATACAGCAGAATTCTACCTTTATTGGACTGTATTTTTGCAGTTCCAGAACCCAACCAGATGAACCACAACACAAACAACACAAGCTGAAGTAGCACAGGAGCTCTGGCTGCTAGTTCACTCCTTTTAGATTCCCCCCATCAGCTCGGGATTTCAACTGTATCCCTGGTTACCGGCCTGCCTCTCAATAAGGCATCTGAATGAAAACCACCATTAAGTCAGCTGGATGGTCTATAGTTGATTCTGAATGAAAACCACCATTAGGTTCAGCTGGATGGTCTATAGTTGATTCTGAATGAAAACCACCATTAGGTCAGCTGGATGGTCTATCGTTGATTCTGAATGAAAACCACCATTAGATCAGCTGGATGGTCTATAGTTGATTCTGAATGAAAACCACCATTAGGTTCAGCTGGAAGGTCTATAGTTGATAACTTACACATTACAGATGACAGTGTAAAGATGTTTAGGATCTCCACTTTTTGTCTACTTCTTTACTGATTGATTGTATTTACCTTCTCTGTAATTGTCTATGTCCTGTGTTTGTTGCATAAACAACATTTTCCCCATGGAGATAATCAAGTCAGGATCTTACCCTTACAGCCCCAAGTATGTTGCTGTGTTCAACCTGGCCTTCACAGACGTGTGTGGGAGCACTGCCATGGTCCCCAAGCTCCTGGATATGTTCCTCTTCAGCAGACATCTCATCTCCTATGACCATTGCCTCACTAGCCTCTTCTTCATCTTCCTCTTCCTCAACATGCAGTCCTTCAACCTCACCATCCTCTCTTACGACAGACTGGTGGCCATCTGCTGCCCGCTCAGGTCTCAGATAATACATCAAATCTAATCATTCAAAAAATACAATTTAAAAGGCCTTCATAATTGCCTCTTGTGTGATAATAATGTTTCTGCTTTCACTGACAATTCAACCTGATATATGAATACACTGCATCTAAAATCCCTGTTAACAGCTTCTTTCCACCGTCCATATAGGTACCATATGATAGTGACTCACAGGTCCATGTTCCAGCTGACGGGTGCTGCCTGGGCGTTTGCTGTGTTCCTTGTGTTTCTGGCTGTGTTCTTCATATCCCGACTCTCCTTCTGTCGGTAGGTGGCTGAGGAGGTGAACCTGTTGCCAAAAGGTTCCCGGTTTGAATCCCGGGCCGGGTGCTGTAAAAATAAATGATCAGTTGATCACAGTAACATATGGACAATGAAGATGTATTGTATTGTAGGTCTCTGGTGATCAACAGCTACTTCTGTGACCACGGTCCCCTGTTCCGTCTGGCGGCCCCCTGTTCTGATGTGGTCCCTAACATAGTAATATCTTATCTCAACCCCAGTATAATCCTATTGTTCCCCATGGTCTTCATCATATCATCATACATCTGTATCACACACGCCCTGTTCACCATCACACTGCCCCAGGACAGGTGAGAAGTCATACTGAGTCAGAGATTTAGCCAGAGATTTAGTTTATATATACATATAGCTCTGATACTGATTGTTGTGCTGTCTCAGATATACACTACAGGACCAAAAGTATGTGGACACCTGCTCATCAGACATCTCATTCAAAATAATGGGCATTAAAATGGAGTTGGTCCCCCATTTGCTGCTATAACAGCCTCCTCGCTTCTGGGAAGGCTTTCCACTAGATGTTGGAACATTGCTGTTATAACAGCCTCCACTCTTCTGGGCAGGCTTTCCACTAGATGTTGGAACATTGCTGATATAACAGCCTCCACTCTTCTGGGAAGGCTTTTCACTAGATGTTGGAGCATCGCTGCGGGGACTTGCTTCCATTCAGGCACAAGAGCATTAGTGATGTCGGACGCTGATGTTGGGCGATTTGGCCTGGCTTGCAGTCGGCGTTCCAATTCATCCCAAAGGTGTTCGATGGGGTTGAGGTTAGGGCTCTCTGCAGGCCAGTCAAGTTTTTCCACACTGATTTCGACAAACCACTTCTGTATGGACCTCGCTTTGTGCACTGGAGTATTGTCATGCTGAAATAGGAAAGGTCCTTCTCCAAACTGTTGTCACAAAGTTGGAAGCACAGAATCCAGAATGTCATTGTATGCTGTAGCGTTAAGATATTCCTTCACTGCAACTAAGAGACCCGAAACATGAAAAACAGCCCCAGACCATTATTCGTCCTCCACTAAACTTTACAGTTGGAACTATGCATTGGGGCAGGTAGAGTTCTCCTGCAGTCTGCCACACCCAGAAACGTCCATCGGACTGCCAGATAATGAATCGTGATTCATCACTCCAGAGAACGTGTTTCCACTCCTCTAGAGTCCAATATCTGCGAGTTTTACAGCACTCCAGGAGACACTTGGTCTTGATCACAGTGAGCATAGGCTTGTTTGCGGTTGATTAGCCATGGAAACCCATTTCATGAAGCTCCTTGAAGAACAGTTAATTACTTCCAGAGGCAGTTTGAAACTCAGTAGTGAGGACAGATAATTTTTATGTGCTTCATTACTCGGCGGTCCCGTTCTGTGACCTTGTGTTGCCTACCACTTTGTGGCTGAGCCGTTCTTGCTCCTAGACATTGGCAATCTCCAATAACAACACTTACAGTTGACCGGGGCAGCTGACTGGCCGGTTGGAAAGGTAGCATCCTATAAAGTTTTATACAGTTTTATACACCTGGATGTGGCTGAAATAGCCGCATCCACTAATTTGAAGGGGTGTCCACATACCTTTGTATATATAGTGTATGTTGTTCTAGTGATAAATGCTGTAAATACTGAGAATGTCATTGAACTGGATAGATGATGACTTACTGTACTTACATTTTTGTCCTTTTCTCTCTCTCTCTCTCCATCTTTCTCTCCTTCACTCTCCTTCTCTCGCTTTCCCTCTCTCTACTTCTCTCTTCCTCTCTCTCCCTCTCTCTCCTTCTCTAATTTTCTCTCTCTCTCATTCTCTCTCTCCCTCTCTCTGTCATTCTCTCTCCCTCTCTCTCTCTCTCTCTCAGAGTCAGAGCCTTGAAGACGTGTACCTCACACCTGATACTCGTAGCCATATTCTACCTGCCTGTTAATTTCACCTACCTCCTTCACTCAATCATACCAACCAACGCCCGGATCATCAACCTCTCCCTGACCTCGGTGCTGCCGCCCATGCTCAACCCCATCATATATGTTCTGAAGACAGAGGAGTTTAAGGAATCGGCCAAGAAGCTGCTTAGTAAAAGAAGAGCACAGAGAGCTGTGGTGCTGAACCAATCAACATGAAGTGTTACTATTTATTTATATCTCTATTTGACTTGTTTTTGATTGATATGCTGTGTAAGATATACTGTATCTGCCTTAGTGAATTATGTTTTTCTGAAATGAAATATTGATATTATTTTGGCAATATGCCTTTAAAGCCATACAGAAAATGTCATAATAAAAAGGCTGGATAAAACCCTAATACAAATCAAATCTATTTATAAAACCCTTTCTACATCTCAGTTTTACAAAGTGCCCAGCAAGCAGGAGTTACCATATAGATAGATACCTGTATGTCAGCCAACCCCTGCATGATGACCTCACCATAGACGTCCTATAACCAGGGCTTGAATTCAGGGGGTATGTGGATGTATTCCAGACCCTTGTTAAAGAAAATGGCAAAAAAAAAACTCTTTGATAGCTTAAGATTTTGAAGGTGAAAACATTTACCTGATTATATTAAGTGATATATGACGATGATCTTGGACTTCAAATCAAGTAGTCAAGTTAATTCAATGTTCAAAGCATCCTCATTACACCTGACTTGAGATTGGTATTTTATTGTAATTCCATCTTGGTCACAGACCTAAACCTCCCAGGATTCCAGTGACCAATTAACAGCTGCTTTTACAAAAGAAAACTAGCCAGGGGCTCTTGCCCACGGACCCTCCTAGTTTCCTGGAACATGGCTTACGAGCAGTCAGTCCTAATCTCTTACAGTGCAACATTCAAAACGCCAGTGATATTTCTACATCAAATACTATCATGTGTTTTGGTGTCTGGTCTATGCCGTGACGGTCATGGCTAACTTCATCATGGCTGTTATCTACCTGGTCAGGAACCTCCACACGGCCAAGTACGTTGTTAGCTCCAGTAACACAAGTATTCTAATGTCACATAAATCTTTGCATAAATGTGGTATAATTTCTTAACAAGCAGCCTGGATGTGTTATTTTAGTTATAGCGCTGGTCCTATGAATCTGTTCACTTTCAACAGTTTTCTCACCGACGTTGTTATAAACTCTGTTATCTTCAACTTAGATTTTTTTTAATTTCACCTTTATTTCATTTCATTTACAACTGCAACCTGGCCAAAATAAAGCAAAGCAGTTTGACACATACAACAACACAGAGTTACACATGGAATAAACAAACATACAGTCAATAATACAGTAGAGAAAAGAAAAGTGTACATACAGTGAGTGCAAATGAGGTAAGATAAGGGAGTTAAGGCAATAAATAGGCCATGGTGGCGAAGTAATTACAATATAGAAATTAACACTGGAATGGTAGATGGGCAGAAGATGAATGTGCAAGTAGAGATACTGGGGTGCAAAGGAGCAAGATAAATTAATACATACAGTATGGGGATGAGGTAGTTTGATGGGCTGTTAACAGATAGGCTATGTCCAGGTGCAGTGATCTGTGAACTGCTCTGACAGCTGGTGCTTAAATCTAGTGAGGGAGATATGGGTCTCCAGCTTCAGTGGAGACCCATATTTGGGTCTCATATTTGCAGTTCGTTCCAGTCATTGGCAGTAGAGAACTGGAAGGAAAGGCGACCAAAGGAGGAATTGGCTTTGGGGGTGACCAGTGAGATATACCTGCTGGAGCGTGTGCTACGGGTTGGAGCTGCTATGTTGACCAGTGAGCTGAAATAAGGCGGGGCGAAGCGAGGGCCAGCCAAAGAGAGCATACAGGTCGCAGTGGTGGGTAGTATATGGGGCTTAGGTGACAAAACGGATGGCACTGTGATAGACTGCATCCAATTTGTTGAGTAGAGTGTTGGAGGCTATTTTATAAATGACATCGCCATAGTCGAGGATCGGTAGGATGGTCGGTTTTACGAGGGTATGTTTGGCAGCATGAGTGAATGATGCTTTGTTGCGAAATAGGAAGCCGATTCTAGATTTAATTTTGGATTGGAGATGCTTAATGTGAGTCTGGAAGGAGAGTTTACAGTCTAGCCAGACACCTAGGTATTTGTAGTTGTCCACATATTCTAAGTCAGAACCGTCCAGAGTAGTGATGCTGGACGGGTGGGTAGGTGCGGGCAGTGATCGGTGAAAGAGCATGCATTTAGTTTTACTTGCATTTAAGAGCAATTGGAGGCCACAGAAGGAGAGTTGTATGGCATTGAAGCTCGTCTGGAGGTTAGTTAACACAGTGTCCAAAGAAGGTCCAAAAGTATACAGAATGGTGTCATCTGTATAGAGGTGGATCAAAGAATCACCAGCAGCAAGAGCGACATCATTGATGTATACAGAGAACAGAGTCGGCCCGAGAATTGAACCCCCATAGAGACTGCCAGAGGTCCGGACAACAGGCCCTCCGATTTTACACACTGAACTCTATCAAAGAAGTAGTTGGTGAACCAGGTGATGCTGTCATTTGAGAAACCAAGGCTTTTGAGTCTGCCAATAAGATGTGGTGATTGACAGCCTTGGCCAGGTTGATGAATACAGCTGCACAGTAATGTCGCTTATTGATGGTGGTTATGATATCGTTTAGGACCTTGAGTGTGGCTGAGGTGCACCCATGACCAGCTCTGAAACATGATTGCATAGTGGAGAAGGTACAGTGGGATTCGAAATAGTCGGTAATCTGTTTGTTAACTTGGCTTTCGAAGACCTTAGAAAGGCAGAGTAGGATATATATATAGGTCTGTAGCAGTTTGGGTCTAGAGTGTCTCCCCCTTTGAAGAGGGAGATGATTGTTGCAGCTTTCCAATCTTTGGGAATCTCAGACGATGCGAAAGAGAGAGAGGGACGTCGTAGGGACGTCGTAGTCTTCAACCTGACCGACCTGTGTGTCTCATCCCTAATCTCATAGAGACCTTTCTGTTTGAGAAACAATACATCTCCAACCAGGTCTGTCTCAGTAGCATGTTCTTTGTCTATTTCTTCAAGACTCTCCAGTCTGTCTCTACACAACATTACACCCCCAAGATATGCTAGCCTCTCACCATTACAATATGTGAGCCTATAATCTTCTCAGTCATCATAATTCACGATTAATTCAGTATTATACATAATCATGGTAGCATCCACATTCATGTAGACGTGTTGAGAAACATATTCTATTCTTATTTACAATAAAAATGACCCCCCAAAAAGGGTCATATTAGATTGTGTAGAAATGCAGGAAATTAGATTTAGATGCCAAAGAATACTGGAGGGAGGAAGCCCCAGAGCCCCCACCAGGTTATGTCCCCCCACCTCTAAAGCCAAAGTTTCGCCCCTGGTTTCGGAGGTACTAGAACCTGCACGCCTGGCACAGAAGATCATACCACGCTCAAAGATGCTTAGGTTACTCGTTCCGCCCATTCTATCATTCAATCGAACGGTAACTGAATGTCTCGATGCCTGTCTGCCTGCTTTATATAGCAAGCCACGGCCACATGACTCACTGTGTGTAGGAGCGAACCATTTTAGCGAACGGGATGGTGTTTTAGTGAACAGGGTGGTGTACCTAATAAACTGTCCACTGAGTTTATATATAATATTCTTATATCCGCTAAAGACAGAGGAAGACAGAGGAATTCTTGGAGTCTATAAAATGACCACAGCTGTCACTCGATGAGAGGTTTTGACTCTTATTATTGATATTGATTATTGTACTGCAATGTTGATGGAGATAACACAACCATTTCACTACACCTTTTATACCGAGTGTAAACTGTTTATGTGATGATTTGGAGATCTACACACCTCAGTATGAAAGTAATCAGATGAATAAAAAACTTACAAGATATAATGTTTTTCCACCATTCCATCCTAGCCTCTCTCAATGTGACTGTGTGGATGATATTCCTTCACCTCAGAGGACACTAAGGTCATACTGCCACCCTGTGGCTAATGTCCGTAACAACATGTGGGACTGTATTGAAGGCACTGTGTTGACTATACCAAAAAGAAGAATTTGATTGGTAGAAGTTCAAATAAGACACACAAAAAATCCAATGACAGTGATCTATTTAGTTGTACTTGTCCAAATAAATGAAGCACATCAAATGTGTCCTGCCAACACAGGAAACTGAACCCTCAATCTCTTGACAACAACACACACCCATCCACAACCAATACTTTGCAGATAGGAAACAACACACACCCATCCACAACCAATGCTTTGCAGATAGGAAACAACACACATCCATCCACAACCAATATTTTATAGATAGTAAGGGGTTTGAGATGTGAATGTTGTGTTCTTTCAAGACAAACACACACACACATCACAGGAGGCTGGTGCCACTGTAATTGGGGAGAACTGGCTCGTGTTAATGACTGGATCAAAATCAGTGGAACGGTATCAAATACATCAAACACATGTGTTTGATACCATTCAATTCGCTCTGTCTGAGAGTAGATATTTCATCTTCATGTTCCCAAAGTGACCCATCTATTGCCTGTGACCCACACCAAGGATGCAGGACCAGTGTTCTAGAGAAAAGTCTTAGAGAAGGTTCTACAGTACCTTTCAGTCCCATCAAGCTGCCTCATCAGCTGTTTCTTCCTGGCTTTCTGGAAGGTCATCATACAGTCTTTGACGGTCTGGACCTGTCTCTGACACTTCCTTCAGTCCTTGTGGTCGGCCCTGCCTCTGACACTTCCTTCAGTCCTTGTGGTCGGCCCTGCCCTCCTGGACGGCATAGTGCTGCTCCATACAGCCTGCCCTGCTGGGTCCTCCTCATCCTGGTCCACAACAAGAATGGCTTTCTATTTGTCTGTTTCTCCAAATCGAAGGATTTGTCTGTCTAACCACACACTGACTTGCACAGCTCTCTGGGTGAGGTTCTATCTTCAAGTCTCCAGTGGGGGATGAATGTCCTTCCATCCATGTAATGTTTTAAAGATTATGGACAGATACAGTCAGGTCACAAGATGGGTGGAGTGCTTTACACTCCCATCCTGGATATGACAGAGTATGCAACAACCCATGGGTCCAGCAGGCAGAGTTCAATAGCAACAGGCAGATGTGAGATGCAGGATGGTACTCTTATCATACCACTCTGTAGGCTACTGACCAAAGCAACATGTCCAGGATAGGAATAGGTCAGTAGCCTACAGACTAATATGAGAAGGGTGCAATTTTTGTAAATATTCTAAACAAAGTGTTTTGATGGTCAGATGAAGTGGTCAGATGATGCAGATGCTAAACTACAGGACTGTTTTGCTAACACAGACTGGAACATGTTCCTGGATTCTTCCGATGGCTTTGAGGAGTGCACCACATCAGTACCTAGCTTTACCTATAAGTGCATCGAGGACGTCCCTCCCACGTTGACTCAACGTACATTCCCCAACCAGAAGCCATGGATTACAGGCAACATTCGCACTGAGCTAAAGGGTTGAGCTGCCACTTTCAAGGAGCGGGACTCCATCCCGGAAGCTTATAAGAAATCCCACTATGCCCTCCGATTAACCATCAAACAGGCAAAGTGTCAATACAGGACTAAGATCGAATTGTACTACACCGGCTCTGACGCTCGTTGGATGTGGAAGAGTTTGCAAACTATTACATGTGGTCATCCTGTCTGGGTTGGCACCCCCCCTTGGGTTGTGCCATGGTGGAGATCTTTGTGGGCTATACTCGGCCCTGTCTCAGGATGGTAAGTTGGTGGTTGAAGATATCCCTCTAGTGGTGTGGGGGCTGTGCTTTGGCAAAGTGGGTGGGGTTATATCCTTCCTGTTTGGCCCTGTCCAGGGGTGTCCTCGGATGGGTCCACAGTGTCTCCTGACCCCTCCTGTCTCAGCCTCCAGTATTTATGCTGCAGTAGTTTATGTGTCGGGGGCTAGGGTCAGTTTGTTATATCTGGAGTACTTCTCCTGTCCTATTCGGTGTCCTGTGTGAATCTAAGTGTGCGTTCTCTAATTCTCTCCTTCTCTCTCTCGGAGGACCTGAGCCCTAGGACCATGCCCCAGGATTACCTGACATGATGACTCCTTGCTGTCCCCAGTCCACCTGGCCATGCTGCTGCTCCAGTTTCAACTGTTCTGCCTTCTTATTATTCGAACATGCTGATCATTTATGAACATTTGAACATCTTGGCCATGTTCTGTTATAATCTCCACCCGGCACAGCCAGAAGAGGACTGGCCACCCCACATATGCTCTCTCTAATTCTCTCTTTTTTTCTCTCTCTCGGAGGACCTGAGCCCTAGGACCATGCCCCAGGACTACCTGACATGATGACTCCTTGCTGTCCCCAGTCCATCTGACCGTGCTGTTGCTCCAGTTTCAACTGTTCTGCCTTATTATTATACGACCATGCTGGTCATTTATGAACATTTGAACATCTTGGCCATGTTCTGTTATAATCTGTTATATGTGGGGTGGCCAGAGGACTGGCCACCCCACATAGCCTGGTTCCTCTCTAGGTTTCTTCCTAGGTTTTGGCCTTTCTAGGGAGTTTTTCCTAGCCACCGTGCTTCTACACCTGCATTGCTTGCTGTTTGGGGTTTTAGGCTGGGTTTCTGTACAGCACTTTGAGATATCAGCTGATGTACGAAGGGCTATATAAATACATTTGATTTGATTTTGATTTAAAAAGGGAAGCACAGCCGAGAGCTGCCTAGTGACATGAACCTACCAGACGAGCTAAATAACTTCTATGCTCGGTTCAAGGCAAGTAACACTGAAACATCCATGAGAGCATCAACTGTTCCGGACGACTGTGTGATCACACTCTCCGCAGCCAATGTGAGTAAGACCTTTAACCTCTTGAAACTAGGGGGCACTATTTTCATTTTTGGAAAAATAATGTTCCCAAAGTAAACGGGCTATTTTGTCTGGACAAGATGCTAGAATATGCATATAAGTGACAGCTTAGGATATAAAACTCTCTAAAGTTTCCAAAACTGTAAAAATATTGTCTGTGAGTATAACAGAACTGATATTGCAGGTCGAAAGCCTGAGAAAAATCCAATCAGGAAGTGACTCATGTTTTGAAAGCTCTGCGTTCCGATGCGTCCCGATTGAGCAGTGAATGGGCTATGAACCAGATTCCCTTTTCTACGTATTCCCCAAGGTGTCTACAGCACTTTATGTTGAAGAATGAGCGTAAACGACTACATTGCGTAAGTGGCCGGCTGAGTGCTCTCAGAGTAATTCTTGCGTAATAGACAAAGGTAGCTATTTTTTCTCCCGGTCTTACTGAAAATACAGCTGTCCCAGTTGATATATTATCAAATAGATATTTGAAAAACACATTGAGGATTGATTATAAACAATGTTTGCCATGTTTCTGTCGATATTATTGAGTTAATTTGGAATATTTTTCGGCGTTGTCGTGACGGCAATTTCCGGTCGAATTCTCAGCCAAACGTGAAGAACTAACGGAGCTATTTCGGCTACAAAAATACTCTTTATGGGAAAAAAGGAACATTTGCTATCTAACTGGGAGGCTCGTGAGTGAAAACATCCGAAGCTCATCAAAGGTAAACGATTTAATTTGATAGCTTTTCTGATTTTCATGACCAGGTTGCCTGCTGCTAGCCAGGCATAATGCTATACTAGGCTATTGATAAACTTACATAAATGCTTGTCTTGCTTTGGCTGTAAAGCATAATTTCAAAATCTGAGATGACAGGGTGATTAACAAAAGGCTAAGCTGTGTTTCAATATATTTCACTTGTGATTTCATGAATATGAATATTTTCTAGTAATATTTTTTGTCCGTTGCGTTAAGCTAATTAGTGTCAGTTGATGACAATTCTCCCGGATCCGGGATGGGTAATTTCCTTTTCAGCGAAATGTTGTCGAGGGGTTCCGCTGCGCTAGAATGGTTAATAATTCTATCTAAATGTACATATTACCTCAGAATCAATGCCCCCAACCTCAATTACATCGACTCCGGTGCCCCCGCACATTGATTCTGTTCCAGTAACCTCTGTACATAGGCCCGCTATTGTTATTTACTGCTGCTCTTTAATTATTTGTTTTTCTTATCTCTTACTTTTTTTGTTGTATTTTCTAAAAGCTGCGTTGTTGGTTAATGGCTTGTAAGTAAGCATTTCACTGTAAGGTCTACACCTGTTGTATTCGGCGCATGTGACAAATACAAATACATTTGATTCGCTAACTTTCAAGTGTAACAGTTTCATGTAGAATAAACCATCCTTCACATAATACTGTAGAAGCAGTGTTCTGCTAATATAACAATGTACAAATATTATACCTTCCTGTATCGTGCCCCGTATAAGACAGGAGTTCCCTGACATGTTTGAAGAATACACACTCCTCCCTCTATTGATGTACCATTGGATTTAATAATAACAAAGATGATAAAAAGTACCAGATGTGTCTTGTATCAATTTAATACTGAGGGAAATATCCCTCCCAGTTCAGACAGCAGAGGACTCTTCAGTCTCTTCAGTCCTCCATCTGTTGACATTTGGAACAAAACAAATAAATAAACATAACATTTAAAACTATGTAAATATAAATATATATACAAAAATAAGACTTATAAATATCAAAAAGAACAAAGACAAATAGAAACAAATTGTAGTAAAAAATTCAAATGTTAAAGAGTATCGAATTATTACACTATTGCAATATTGCTAACAAAAAACACACAAATTCAACTAAATTCCACAAGGTCCTATACCACACAAATACACAAATAGATAACACACTTATAAAGAAGATTATTACGCTATTGCAGTTCAAACAAGAAACACACAAACTAAATTGCACAACTAATTGCATTAGTACTGTACAACGTTTTAGGTGCTCTATTTGATAGATTCCCCCACTCCCCCTACCTCGGGCTTCCAGTGGGGAGACCTGAGCTCAACCTACCCCCACCCACTCCCCATCTCATACTTCTGAGTGGGAGACCTTAGCTCACGAACTACAATCAGGACGCCGAAGTTGAATTGACCCATAGTCCCACATGGTGACATGATATCAATGATGTGACGTGCAATTGAGCGATATAAAACTGATTGCGCATATGTCACCAATTGGAATACTATTTATATATGTATATATAAATATTTTTTTTAATTGCACGGTCTTCCAAGCATGCAAGCTAGGGACAAAATTGCTGACTGACATGAACCTATTGCGCAAATGTCACCATTCGGAATATTATTTTCATATATATATATATATGAATACCTGTATATACAGTATATATATAATATTTTGTGCAGGTACCCCATGCCTCCCCTGGCAAGATGCCGCCCTGGGCGGATGCCCATGTCGTCTATGCCTAAATCCACCACTGGACATGTGCCAGCATGGCACTTACTAGTTGGCATCACTCACTCGGGCCAGGAGAAGTCCATTGGCATAGTAGGAAAGGGCACCTCCTTGCAACGTACACTATAATCATATAGACATAGCACTGATTACATTATCAATGGTGGTTCGGTGAATTCCAGGAAAGTATTTTGACTCTTGATCAGATCCAATGTGACCAACCAAATTCCAGTGTCCTCCATTACTCTGAAGTGGGACTGTTGTTTGACCACTGCCTCAGCCTTCTGGCACAGCTCCTGATATGTTGTCATTGACCTGGATGTCCTTCTGTTTCACATCCCTTATGTTCTCATTGACCTGGATGGCCTTCCGTTTCAGTCCCCTTATCTTCTCATTGACCTGGACTGAGATGACCAGTGGCTTTTCACAATAGTGAATAAAAGGGGGGAAAAGGGACAGCCTTGTCTAGTCCTACATTTTCAGTAGTTTTGCAGTAGACAGCATGCAAGGTAGTAACAAAAGTGCTGACTTGAATTGACCTTGTTCTTTAGCCCTTTGACCCTAAAACGTCCTAACTCTCCCCAGCCTAAGTTGTCTACCTGTAAACACTCTTCTCAGGTGTATCAACATTATAATTGGCTCTCTGATGACTCCCTATCAGATCCTATGAGAGGATTAATGTCACAGTGTTGAACATATTACCAACCCACTAACTGTTGGGTGTTTTAGGGACAATGTAGAGATATGGATAAAACAGTCTTTTGGCAAGATTCAGCAAATTTACATTTAGCAGCAATATTTCATTAGCTTGCCTAAACCCATTGCTTTGGCCTGTTGCTTTAACTAGTATATCTCTCTCTCTCTCTCTCTTTTCTCTCTCTCTCTTTCTCTCTCTCTCTCTCTCTCTCTCTCTCTCTCTCTCTCTCTCTCTCTCTCTCTCTCTCTCGTAATGAGTTACAGTAACAAGTTGTATGATGGCAGAGCAGTATTCCCACCAGGTCTAGTGTCCCTGTCACTCTCCTCAGACTCAGGCTCAACAAACAGGTGGTCATCAGAGACCTAATTAGAGTGTTGGTAGACCTGGGATCCTGAGTCATCACCTCAGGTAGCCATGCAGGTGATGATGGAACTGTTGTTAGCTACACCATGCTTCAGATGAAGTGGGGACTGTCTTTAGGCTGCGATTTTAGGCCAAAATGAACAGTTGAAGTCAGATTACATACACTTAGGTTGGCGTCATTAAAACTAGTTTTTCAACCACTCCACACGTTTCTAGTTAACAAACTATAGATCATTTCACTTATAATTCACTCTATCACAATTCCAGTGGGTCAGAAGTTATCCTACACTAAGTTGACTGTGCCTTTAAACAGCTTGGAAAATTCCCAAAAATCATGTCATGGATAATAAACAAGCTGCTGATAGGCTAACTGACATAATTTGGGTCAATTGGAGGTTTACATGTGCATGTGTTTCAAGTCCTACCTTCAACCTCAGTGCCTATTTAATTTACATCATGGGAAAAATCAAAGGAATATTAGCCAAGACCTCAGAAAAAAATTGTAGATCTCCACAAGTCCGGTTCATCCTTGTGAGCAAATTCCAAATGCCTGAAGGTACCATGTTCATCTGTACAGACAATAGTACGCAAGTATAAACACCATGGGACCATGCAGTCGTCATAACGCTCAGGAATGAGACGTGTTCTGTCTCCTAGAGATGAATGTACTTTGGTGCGAAAATTGCAAATCAAACCCAGATCAAGGCCGCTCAGCAAGGAAGAATCCACTGCTCCAAAACCTCCATACAAAACCCAGACTACGGTTTGCAACTGCACATGGGAACAAAGATCGTACTTTTTGGAGAAATGTTCTCTGTTCTGATGAAACCAAAATACAACTGTTTGGCCATAATGACCATCATTATGTTTGTAGGAAAAAGAGGAAAAAAAGGAAAAAAAAAGAGGGAGGCTTGCAAGCCGAAGAACACCATCCCGACCGTGATGCACGGGGGTGGCAGCATCAAGTTGTGGGGGTGCTTTGCTGCAGGAGGGACTGGTGCATGTCACAAAATAGATGGCATCATGAAGTAGGAAAATTATGTTGATATATTGAGGCAACATCTCAAGACATCAGTCAAGAAGTTAAATCTTGGTCGAAAATGGGTCTTCCAAATGGAAGATTTGTGGGCAGAACTGAAAAGCGTCAGCGAGCAAGAAGGCCTACTAACCTGACTCTGTTACACCAGCTCTGTCAAGAGAAATGGGCTGAAATTTACAGAACTTATTGTGGGAAGCTTGTGGAAGGCTACCCGAAACATATGACAGAAGTTAAACAATGTAAAGGCAATGCTACCAAGTACTAATTGAGTGTATGTAAACTTCTGACCCACTGGGAATGTGATGAAAGAAATAAAAGCTGAAATAAATCATTCTCTCTACTATTATTCTGATATTTCACATTCTTAAAATAAAGATGTGATCCTAACTGACCTACGACAGGGAATTTTAACTAGGGTTAAATGTCAGGAATTGTGACAAACTGAGTTTAAATGTATTTGGCTAAGGTGTATGTAAACTTCCTTCTTCAACTGTATGTTTTGACTTTTACCACTACCTTGAGATACATTATAATCTCATAGTTGTAGTTTAGTCTTGCAGTATGAAGCAGGTGGGGCCATCGAAATTGTACCTTCTTGTGTGAATTGCCTAGGTACAGTGCCTTGCGAAAGTATTCGGCCCCCTTGAACTTTGCGACCTTTTGCCACATTTCAGGCTTCAAACATAAAGATATAAAACTGTATTTTTTTGTGAAGAATCAACAACAAGTGGGACACAATCATGAAGTGGAACGACATTTATTGGATATTTCAAACTTTTTTAACAAATCAAAAACTGAAAAATTGGGCGTGCAAAATTATTCAGCCCCCTTAAGTTAATACTTTGTAGCGCCACCTTTTGCTGAGATTACAGCTGTAAGTCGCTTGGGGTATGTCTCTATCAGTTTTGCACATCGAGAGACTGAAATTTTTCCCATTCCTCCTTGCAAAACAGCTCGAGCTCAGTGAGGTTGGATGGAGAGCATTTGTGAACAGCAGTTTTCAGTTCTTTCCACAGATTCTCGATTGGATTCAGGTCTGGACTTTGACTTGGCCATTCTAACACCTGGATATGTTTATTTTTGAACCATTCCATTGTAGATTTTGCTTTATGTTTTGGATCATTGTCTTGTTGGAAGACAAATCTCCATCCCAGTCTCAAGTCTTTTGCAGACTCCATCAGGTTTTCTTCCAGAATGGTCCTGTATTTGGCTCCATCCATCTTCCCATCAATTTGAACCATCTTCCCTGTCCCTGCTGAAGAAAAGCAGGCCCAAACCATGATGCTGCCACCACCATGTTTGACAGTGGGGATGGTAGGTTCAGGGTGATGAGCTGTGTTGCTTTTACGCCAAACATAACGTTTTGCATTGTTGCCAAAAAGTTCCATTTTGGTTTCATCTGACCAGAGCACCTTCTTCCACATGTTTGGTGTGTCTCCCAGGTGGCTTGTGGCAAACTTTAAATAACACTTTTTATGGATATCTTTAAGAAATGGCTTTCTTCTTGCCACTCTTCTATAAAGGCCAGATTTGTGCAATATACGACTGATTGTTGTCCTATGGACAGAGTCTCCCACCTCAGCTGTAGATCTCTGCAGTTCATCCAGAGTGATCATGGGCCTCTTGGCTGCATCTCTGATCAGTCTTCTCCTTGTATGAGCTGAAAGTTTAGAGGGACGGCCAGGTCTTGGTAGATTTGCAGTGGTCTGATACTCCTTCCATTTCAATATTATTGCTTGCACAGTGCTCCTTGGGATGTTTAAAGCTTGGGAAATCTTTTTGTATCCAAATCCGGCTTTAAACTTCTTCACAACAGTATCTCGGACCTGCCTGGTGTGTTCCTTGTTCTTCATGATGCTCTCTGCGCTTTTAACGGACCTCTGAGACTATCACAGTGCAGGTGCATTTATACGGAGATTTGATTACACACAGGTGGATTGTATTTATCATCATTAGTCATTTAGGTCAACATTGGATCATTCAGAGATCCTCACTGAACTTCTGGAGAGAGTTTGCTGCACTGAAAGTAAAGGGGCTGAATAATTTTGCACGCCCAATTTTTCAGTTTTTGATTTGTTAAAAAAGTTTGAAATATCCAATAAATGTCGTTCCACTTCATGATTGTGTCCCACTTGTTGTTGATTCTTCACAAAAAAATACAGTTTTATATCTTTATGTTTGAAGCCTGAAATGTGGCAAAAGGTCGCAAAGTTCAAGGGGGCCGAATACTTTCGCAAGGCACTGTATATCTAGAGATAGAGTATACATTGCATATCATCTACTGTATCTTTGTCCACATTGAGCCAGTTGGATGGATCAGTGGGACTATCAATTCAATGAGGAAGTGGTAATACTGCTCCCTGATGATGTTTATTAACCTTAATAAGAGAGGGAAACCATTAGTCTAATGATTAGACCTCTGGACCTGGGGACTGTAGGTGTTGAGCCCCAGAGAAAGTGTAGCATAGCATAGTATAGCGTCTAATGATTAGACCTCTGGACCTGGGGACTGTCCAACTTTCTGTCCAAAAATGATGCTGAAACATGTATCCATGCTTTTGTCACTTCTTGGATAGACTACTGCAATGCTCTACTTTCCGGCTACCCGGATAAAGCACTGAATTAACTTAATTTAGTGCTAAACACGGCTGCTAGAATCTTGACTAGAACCAAAAATGTGATCAAATTACTCCAGTGCTAGCCTCTCTACACTGGCTTCCTGTTAAGGCAAGGGCTGATTTCAAGGTTTTACTGCTAACCTACAAAGCTTTACATGGGCTTGCTACTACCCAACTTTCCGATTTGGTCCTGCCGTACATACCTACACGTACGCTACGGTCACAGAGTCAACAGAAGATCTCTTTGTTTCTTGGGACCTAGAACAAGCATCTCTGTTTTGTCCGAGTTTAAAAGTAGAACGTTTGCAGCCATCCACTTCCTTATGTCTGAAACACATGCTTCTAGCAAGGGCAATTTTGGGGCTTCACCATGTTTCATTGAAATGTACAGCTGTGTGTCATCCGCATAGCAGTGAAAGTTAACATTATGTTTTCGAATAACATCCCCAAGAGGTAAAATATATCGTGAAAACAATAGTGGTCCTAAAACGGAACCTTGAGGAACACCGAAATTTACAGTTGATTTGTCAGAGGACAAACCATTCACAGAGACAAACTGATATCTTTCCGACAGATAAGATCTAAACCAGTCCAGAACTTGTCCGTGTAGACCAATTTGGGTTTCCAATCTCTCCAAAAGAATGTGGTGATCGATGGTATCAAAAGCAGCACTAAGGTCTAGGAGCACGAGAACAGATGCAGAGCCTCAGTCCGATGCCATTAAAATGTCATTTACCACCTTCACAAGTGCCGTCTCAGTGCTATGATGGGGTCTAAAACCAGACTCAAGCATTTCGTATACATTGTTTGTCTTCAGGAAGGCATTGAGTTGCTGCGCAACAACCTTTTCTAAAAATTTTGAGAGGAATGGAAGATTCGATATAGGCCGATAGTTTTTTATATTTTCTGGGTCAAGGTTTGGCTTTTTCAAGAGAGGCTTTATTACTGCCACTTTTAGTGAGTTTGGTACACATCCGGTGGATAGAGTGCCGTTTATTATGTTCAACATAGGAGGGCCAAGCACAGAAAGCAGCTCTTTCAGTAGTTTAGTTGGAATAGGGTCCAGTATGCAGCTTGAAGGTTTAGAGGCCATGATTATTTTCATCATTGTGTCAAGAGATATAGTACTAAAACACTTGAGCGTCTCTCTTGATCCTAGGTCCTGGGAGAGTTGTGCAGACTCAGGACAACTGAGCTTTGAAGGAATACGCAGATTTAAAGAGGAGTCCGTAATTTGCTTTCTAATAATCATAATCTTTTCCTCAAAGAAGTTAATGAATTTATCACTGCTAAAGTGAAAGTCATCCTCTCTTGGGGAATGCTGCTTTTTAGTTAGCTTTGCGACAGTATCAAAAAGGAATTTCGGATTGTTCTTATTTTCCTCAATTAAGTTAGAAAAATAGGATGATCGAGCAGCAGTAAGGGCTCTACGGTACTGCACGGTACTGTCTTTCCAAGCTAGTCGGAAGACTTCCAGTTTGGTGTGGCGCCATTTCCGTTCCAATTTTCTGGAAGCTTGCTTCAGAGCTCGGGTATTTTCTGTGTACCAGGGAGCTAGTTTCTTATGAGAAATGTTTTTAGTTTTTAGGGGTGCAACTGCATCTAGGGTATTGCGCAAGGTTAAATTGAGTTCCTCAGTTAGGTGGTTAACTGATTTTTGTCCTCTGGCGTCCTTGGGTAGACAAAGGGAATCTGGAAGGACATCAAGGAATCTTTGTGTTGTCTGTGACTTTATAGCACGACTTTTGATGTTCCTTGGTTGGGGTCTGAGCAGATTATTTGTTGCAATTGCAAACGTAATAAAGTAGTGGTCCGATAGTCCAGGATTATGAGGAAAAACATTAAGATCCACAACATTTATTCCATGGGACAAAATTAGGTCCAGCGTATGACTGTGACAGTGAGTGGGTCCAGAGACATGTTGGACAAACCCACTGAGTCGATGATGGCTCCGAAAGCCTGTTGTAGTGGGTCTGTGGACTTTTCCATGTGAATATTAAAGTCACCAAAGATTAGAATATTATCTGCTATGACTACAAGGTCCGATAGGAATTCAGGGAACTCAGTGAGGAACGCTGTATATGGCCCAGGAGGCCTGTAAACAGTAGCTATAAAAAGTGATTGAGTAGGCTGCATAGATTTCATGACTAGAAGCTCAAAAGACGAAAACGTCTTTTTTTTTTGTAAATTGAAATTTGCTATCGTAAATGTTAGCAACACCTCCGCCTTTGCGGGATGCACGGGGGATATGTTCACCAGTGTAGCCAGGAGGTGAGGCCTCATTTAATACAGTAAATTCATCAGGCTTAAGCCATGTTTCAGTCAGGCCAATCACATCAAGATTATGGTCAGTGATTAGTTCATTGACTATAATTGCCTTTGAAGTAAGGGATCTAACATTAAGTAGCCCTATTTTGAGATGTGAGGTATCATGATCTCTTTCAATAATGACAGGAATGGAGGTGGTCTTTATCCTAGTGAGATTGCTAAGGCGAACACCGCCATGTTTAGTTTTGCCCAACCTAGGTCGAGGCACAGACACGGTCTCAATGGTGATAGCTGAGCTGACTACACTGACTGTGCTAGTGGCAGACTCCACTATGCTGGCAGGCTGGCTAACAGCCTGCTGCCTGGCCTGCACCCTATTTCATTGTGGAGCTAGAGGAGTTAGAGCCCTGTCTATGTTGGTAGATAAGATGAGAGCACCCCTCCAGCTAGGATGGAGTCTGTCACTCCTCAGCAGGTCAGGCTTGGTCCTGTTTGTGGGTGAGTCCCAGAAAGAGGGCCAATTATCTACAAATTCTATCTTGTTCACCAGACGTGTGCTACCTGTCCCAGACCTGCTGTTTTCTCTCTAGAGACTCTCTAGAGACAGCAGGAGCTTTAGAGATACTCTGAATAATCGGCTGTGAAAAGCCAACTCACATTTACTCCTGAGGTGCTGAACTGTTGCACCCTCAACAACCACTGTGATTATTATTATTTGACCCTGCTGTTCATCTATGAACATTTGAACATCTTATCCATGTTCTGTTATAAACTCCACCCGGCACAGCCAGAAGAGGACTGGCCACCCCTCAGAGCCTGGTTCCTCTCTAGGTTTCTTCCTAGGTTCTGGCCTTTCTAGGGAGTTTTTCCTAGCCACCGTGCTTCTACACCTGCATTGCTTGCTGTTTGGGGTTTTAGGCTGAGTTTCTGTACAGCACTTTGTGACATCAGCTGATGTGAGAAGGGCTTTATAAATACATTTGATTGATCGACTGTAGGTGTTGAGCCCCAGAGAAAGCGTAGCGTAGCATAGCATAGCATCTAATGATTACACCTGTAGGTGTTTACACCCCAGAGAAAACATAGCTCCATTGCGTAGCGTAGCATAGCAAATGTAATGGATGTGAAACGCTAGCTTAGTTAGCGGTGGTGCGTGCTAAATAGTGTTTCAATCGGTGACGTCACTTGATCTGAGACCTTGAAGTAGTAGTTCCCCTTGCTCTGCAAGGCCCGCGGCTTTTGTGGAGCGATGGGTAACGATGCTTCGTGGGTGACTGTTGTTGATGTGTGCAGAGGGTCTGCGCCAGGGTATGGGTGAGGGGACAGTCTAAAGTTATACTGTTACACATAGCAAAGCATCTATAGATTAAACCTGCGGTCTGAAGGTGTTTACAACCCAGAGAAGACATAGCTCCATAGTGTAGCATAGCATAGCATGAATAGATTAAACCTGTGGTCTGAAGGTGTTTACACTCCGGAGAAATCATAGCTCCATAGCATAGCGTAGCATAGCATATCTGGGTTTCTGTACAGCACTTTGAGATATCAGCTGATGTAAGGAGGGCTTTATAAATACATTTGATTTGATTTGATATTGTCTAATGATTAAACCTGTGGTCTGTAGGTGTTCACTACCCAGAGATACAATACCACTCACTAAAGGGGTATTCAGATCTAGGAGTCTAGATCCACAGTACTGCTGGCCTTTTTTCTTAGTGGTAATTCACTGATGGGTATTCAACAGTCATTCCCTGATTAGAGAGGAGAGATGAAAGCCAGCAGTGTTGCAGTCTGTGGTCTTATTGGCTGATGACTTTTGGATCTATAAATTATGATGGTTTTGTTAAAAAAATGTCTTATGTCAAACTAAATAGGTTTCCAAATAATGATATCCAAGACCAAAACTTAGGCCATGATTCAAAACCAATAGGCTGTCACCTCCCAGTGGGTACTGACCTATTATTTGGGAAACACCTCCCCCTCCAATTCACCACGTGGGTTGGTCACCTAATGTATAAGTGCCGACAGCTTCACAGTGTCGCAGTACACAGCCTAGGGGTTGTAGAGTTCTGTCTACTCAGCTAGTTTCAATCGAGGGATTTGATCGTGCTACTTGTGTCACCACTTGTTAGTGTCTTAGTTTAACTATAGAGTTGTTGTGTTTATATATCATCTTTATGTCTGTGTAGGCTGATGCTTGTGTAGGATGTCTTCAGTGAATTTCACTGGGAAGAATGTGGAGGAGTTTACCATCACTGGCTTCGACCACCTCTCTCACCAGAAGCTCCTGGGCTTCCTCATCTTCATCACCTATTTCCTTGTGCTTCTGGGAAGCGGCACCAACATCTGCATCATTTTGACGGACAGACGGCTGCACACGCCCATGTACCTCCTCATCTGTAACCTGGCCGTGGTGGACATCATGTTCACCTCCAGCACCAGCACCACCATGATCTCTGTCCTGCTGGGCGAGGTCAAAACCATCTCCTACTACTCCTGCATATCACGCATGTACATCTACCACCTGTGTGACATCACAGGGTGTCTGGCCCTGTCCGTGATGGCTTTGGACCGAACCATCGCTATCAGCAACCCTCTTAGGTACCACAGCATCCTGACTAACGCACGAATATTTGTGTTAATCATAGCTTCCTGGTTCATAGGTATAATATGCTTAGGAATTGCTCTTGCTTGGGCAGACTTTGACAACCTTCCATACTGCCAGCCAATCATTAGGTACGTCTTTTGTGATTACCCAGCTTTAATCAGGGCTGCCTGTGTCAACCCTGAACCTTACTTCCTGATTCCCACCATTCTGGCTCTATGGCTCCTCGCGGGCCAGTTTCCCTTAATTATACTGTCATACATTAAAATCATCTACACACTCCTGAGACTGCCAAACAGTGAGAGCAGAGCACAGGGGTTTAATACCTGTATTTGTCACATTATTGTGGTGTCCTGTTACTACGCTCCCAAGTTAGTCTCTGTGTTGTTGACGAGGATAGGGGTGAGGCTGAATCTGACGGAGCGTAATGCTTTAATGATTATAGCCACGCTGTTACCTTCTCTGATCAACCCTACAATCTACTGTCTGAAGACCAAGGAGATTAGAAAGAGATTGGTTCAGATACTGTCTAGAAAAAAAAGAACTGTATCAATAAAATGTCAAAAAGGGTGAGTTATTTATTTGTTATTATATATTTTGGGATGCACATAATCAAATACAGATGTGACTTGAATTACATGTTTTATCAAATCTCAAATGTAAAATGAATGTATAGAGTCGGGTATGAAGAGGTATGAACCCTCACTAACATATATGAAAGTCTTCTTTTAAATATCAACAAATTTAAAAAACCAATGGTTAAAATGTTGACACACAATACTAGTTATCGCATGGTTTGATAATTGTGCATGAAATCAATTGCAACAATATTGTCAAATTAATTTTAAGGGATATTAATTATCGAAAGGTAAATTAGGGAGTGCTTACATTTGTCCTGTTTCACACATGTACAAGTGTGTATCTTGTACAGTGTTTGGTGAAATAGAAATGTGCTTTAAGCATATCCCACTCCCCCCTGGGACAGATTGGGGTCACGGCATGGGATCATTATGGTCGGGCAAACATATCAAATCAGTGTTTATTGGTCGTGTTTAGCAGACGCTACTGTTTAGCAGACGCTACTGTTTAGCAGACGCTACTGTTTTGTTTAGCAGACGCTACTGTTTAGCAGACGCTACTGTTTAGCAGACGCTACTGTTTAGCAGACGCTACTGTTTAGCAGACGCTACAGTTTAGCAAATGAACAATGCCTGCCCTTCAGGACATCTACAGTACCCGGTGTCACAGGATGGCCAAGAAGATCATCAAAGACCTCAGCCACCCGAGTCGCGGCCTGTTCACCCTGTTACCATCTAGCAGGCGGAGACAATGCAGGTGTATCAAAGCTGGAACAGAGAGAATGAAAAACAGCTTCCATCTCCATTCCATCAGACTGTTAAACAGTCATCACAAGCCTACCTCCCCTCAGTACCCTGCCCTGCACCTTAGATACTGTCACTAGCTGGCCTCCGCCCAGTACCCTGCCCTGCACCTTAGACACTGTCCCTAGCTGGCCTCCACCCAGTACCCTGCCCTGCACCTTAGACACTGTCACTAGCTGGCCTCCGCCCAGTACCCTGCCCTGCACCTTAGACACTGTCACTAGCAGGCTAACACCAGTGCCCTGCACCTTAGACACTGTCACTAGCAGGCTAACACCAGTACCCTGCACCTTAGACACTATCACTAGCAGAAGAACATCAGTACCCTGCCCTGCACCTTAGACACTGTCACTAGCAGGCTAACACCAGTACCCTGCCCTGCACCTTAGACACTGTCACTAGCAGGCTAACACCAGTGCCCTGCACCTTAGACACTGTCACTAGCAGGCTAACACCAGTACGCTGCACCTTAGACACTGTCACTAGCAGGCTAACACCAGTACCCTGCACCTTAGACACTATCACTAGCAGAAGAACACCAGTACCCTGCCCTGCACCTTAGACACTGTCACTAGCAGGCTAACACCAGTACCCTGCCCTGCACCTTAGACACTGTCACTAGCAGGCTAACACCAGTACCCTGCACCTAAGACACTATCACTAGCAGAAGAACACCAGTACCCTGCCCTGCACCTTAGACACTGTCACTAGCAGGCTAACACCAGTACCCTGCATCTTAGACACTGTCACTAGCAGGCTAACACCAGTGCCCTGCACCTTAGACACTGTCACTAGCAGGCTAACACCAGTACCCTGCATCTTAGACACTGTAACTAGCAGGCTAACACCAGTACCCTGCACCTTAGACACTGTCACTAGCAGGCTAACACCAGTACTCTGCACCTTAGACACTGTCACTAGCAGGCTAACACCAGTACCCTTCAACTTAGACACTGTCACTAGCAGGCTAACACCAGTGCCCTGCATCTTAGACACTGTAACTAGCAGGCTAACCAGTACCCTGCTCTGAACTTTTATCTGTAAATAAATTTAAAAAACAAGAAAATTGTGCTGTCTAGTGTGCTCAATATAAGGAATGTGCAATGATTTATACTTTTACTTTAAATACTTAAGTGTATTTAAAACCAAATACTTTTAGACTTTTACTCAAGTAGTATTTTACTGGGTGACTTTCACTTTTACTTGGGGTAATTGTTATTAATTGTTATACATTTACTCAAGTATAACAATTGAGTACTTTTCCACCATACAGTCTATGTACACCATTATATATTCATAAAGTACTAGTCAAAAGTTTGGACACACCTACTCATTAACAAGGCACACCTGTTAATTGAAATGAATTCCTCATGAAGCTGGTTGAGTGAATGCCAAGACTGTGCAAAGCTGTCATAAAGGCAAAGGGAGGCTACTTTGAAGAATCTAAAAAATGAAATATATTTTGATTTGTTTAACAATTTTGGTTACTACAAGATTTCATATGTGTTATTTCATAGTTTGAAATGTCTTCACTATTATTCTACAATGTAGAAAATAGTAAAAAATAAAGAAAACCCCTTGAATGAGTAGGTGTGTCCAAATTTTTTGACTGGTACTGTAGCTAGATGTAGCATGCTAATGGCCTGATGCATCGTTGCCCATGAAAGGAAGTCAGGCTTGCGAGCAAGTTTTTTAGCCAGGTATCCCAGAAAAACATAAATTGAAAGTGTGTACTCTATGATAGAGTCATAGACCGTTTAGGCAAAGGCAACATGAAAGAGGAGGATGGTATTGGCTTTTCTCTACAAGTCACATCATATTTAGCTGAACGTTGATTGGAATAAATCGTTTTTGGTATATTTTAGTTGTCACTGTATTAGACTAAAGATAGGTGATTAGGTTATGTTGAAGTTGAAATGTTGCTGGAATAGTGGAGGCAGCTCCTGTTTCCTTTGTGACTTGCGGTAACTCTCCGTGGTTCTAAATCAATAGTTGTTTTGTAATCCGAAAATGTCAGAAACATTAACTTGATTGCCCATGCTGTAGGTCATGTAACTGTTTGTTACATGCAATATGTTTTGTGGACTACACCGGACCGAGGTTGCTCTATAATATGTACGATTTCAAATAACTTTATTAGACTACATTTGATTTAACAATATATATATAGATTATATACAATGCATATGGAAACTATTCAGACCCCTTGACTTTTTTCCACATTCTGTTACATCACAGCCTTATTCTAAAATGGATTCAATTGTTTTTGTTCCCCCACTCATCAATCTACACACAATAGCCCATAATGATAAAGCAAAAACAGGATTGAACACTTTTTTTGCACATTTATAAAGAATAAATACTGAAATATCACTTTTACATATGTATTCAGACCCTTTACGCAGTACTTTGTTGAAGCACTTTTGGCAGCAATTACAGCCTCGAGTTTCCTTGTGTATGACGCGACAATCTTGGCACACCTATATTTGGGGAGTTTCTCCCTTTCTTCTCTGCAGAATCTCTCAAGAATTGTCATGTTGGATGGGGAGCGTCGCTGTACAGCTATTTTCAAGTCTCTCCAGAGATGTTCTATCGGGTTGAAGTCCGGGCTCTGGCTGGGCCACTCAAGGACATTCAGAGGCTTGTCCCGAAGCCACTCCTGCATTGTCTTGGCTGTGTACTTAGGGTCATTGTCATGTTGGAAGGTAAACCTTCGCCCCAGTCTGAGGTCCTGAGCACTCTGGAGCAGGTTTTTATCAAGGATCTCTCTGTACTTTGCTCCATTCATCTTTCCCTCGATCCTGACTAGTCTCCCAGTCCCTGCCGCTGAAAAACATCCCAACAACATGATGCCCCCACCATCATGCATCACGCCCCCACCATGCATCACCATAGGGATGGTGCCAGGTTTCCTCCAAACGTGACGGTTGGCATTCAGGAAAATCTTGGTTTCGTCAGACCAGAGAATCTCATTTGTTCATAGTCAGAGTCCTTTAGGTGCCTTTTGACAAAATCCAAGCGGGCTGTCATGTGCCTTTTACTAAGGAGTGGCTTCCGACTGGCAACTCTACCATAAAGGCTTGATTGGTGGTGTGCTGCAGAGATGGTTGTCCTTCTAGGAGCTTCTCCCATCTCCACAGAGGAACTCTGGAGTTCTGTCAGAGTGACCATAGAGTTCTGGGAAACCTCCCTGACCAAGGCCCTTCACCAATTGCTCAGTTTGGCCGGGTGGCCAGCTCTAGGAAAAATCTTAGTGTTCCAAACGTCTTCCATTTAAACGTGATGGAAGCCATTGTGTTCTTGGGGACCTTCAATGCTGCAGAACTGTTTTGGTACCCTCCCCCAGATCTGTGCCTCTACACAATCCTGTCTCGGTGCTCTACAAACAATTCCTTCGACCTCTTGGCTTGGTTTTTTGCTCTGACATGCACTGTCAACTGTGGAACCTTGTATTGACAGGTGTGTGACTTTCCAAATCATGTCCAATCAATTGAATTTACCATAGGTGGACTCAAGGATGATCAATGGAAACAGGATGCACCTGAGTTCATTTCGAGTCTCAAATGGTCTGAATAATGTAACAAATTGTGGAAAGGGGAATGGGTCTGAATACTTTTCTGTAACTCAATCACGATGGACTTGATTTAGTTACACTTTTCAAATATGCGCAGTCCAGGGATATTTCCCCATTTCTTGATAAGAAATTACCATACTTTTTAAATACAACTTTATTTATAATGTCAAGTTGTAGTAAATGGACAGAAGTGTAAAGTAACTCATTAAAACTACTCGCATTGCTGTAATTGAGAAGCTTTTCCAAGTACTTGTCCTTTCAGTATTTATCAAAGTCAGTCATTATTCTTCTACTTGAGTAAAACAGTATTTCTAGTGCTGGTATTGCAAAAGGAAATAGCATTATACTGGGAAAGATGGGTTCATTTGTGGACATCGGAGGGTTCGGGTTAAGATCAGAATGAATGGTGGATTCATTCTGTGGTTGAAAATCCAGCCCTTGAAGAATTAGGAAATTACGAATATATGTATAATTATTTAACTACAGGTACCAGTAGCAGTAGAAGTATTGATGTGGGGGTGCTTTTCTGCAGGAGGGACTGGTGCACTTCACAAAATAGTTGGCATCATGATGAATTGAAAATTGTGGATATATTGAAGCAACATCTCAGGACATCAGTTAATGCTTGGTTGAAAATGGGTCTTCCAAATGGACAATGACCCCAAGTATACTTCCAAAGTTGTGGCAAAATGGCTTAAGGACAACAAAGTCAAGGTATTGGAGTGGTCATCACAAAGCCCTGGCCTCAATCCTATAGAAAATGTGTGGGCAGAACTGAAAAAGTGTGTGCGAGCAAGGAGGCCTACAAACCTGACTCAGTTACTCCAGCTCTTTCAGGAGGATTGAGCTCGCTTATTGTGAGAAGCTTGTGGAAGGCTACCCGAAACGTTTGACCCAAGTTGAACAATTTAAGGGCAATGCTACCAAATACTAATTGAGTGTATGTAAACTTCTGACCCACTGGAAATGTGATGAAATAAATAAAGTCTGAAATAAATAATTCTCTCTACTATTATTCTGACATTTCACATTCTTAAAATAAAGTGGTGATCCTAACTGACCTACGACAGGTTATTTTTACTTGGATTAAATGTCAGGAATTGTGAAAAACTGAGTTTAAATATATTTGTCTATGGTGTATGTAAACTTGCGACTTCAACTGTATCTAGAGGAAGTCACAGTGATGCCGAAACGTGGGTAAATACCCATTAAATTGCTCTGAGTTTATACATGGAGTGTGCATGTCACGGCTGTTGAAGGATGAGGACCAAGGTGCAGCGTGGTGAGCGTACATTTTCTTTATTTTAAGCAAAATGACGCCAAACAAAACAATAAACACTACAAAAACAAACTGTGAAGCTCATCAGCAAAGTGCTCTAAACAGAGACAACCTCCCACTCACACAGGTGGGAAAAGGGTACCTAAGTATGGTTCCCAATCAGAGACAACGATAGACAGCTGTCCCTGATTGAGAACCATACACGGCCAAACACAAAGAAATAGAAAACATAGAACACAAAACATAGAATGCCCACCCCAACTCACGCCCTGAACAAACCAAAACAGAGACATAAAAAGGATCTCTAGGGTCAGGGCGTGACAGTGCAACGTTCTTTGTTTTGATAATTTATAGTTTATTCGGCATTAGTCAGTACCTCCCCACAAACTATTTTTTCTGGGTGTCACGTTCGTTATAAGGATCGGAACAAGGCGCAGCGTGGTATGTGTACATTCTTATTTATTAAAAGAATGAACACTGAACAAACTAACAAAATAACAAAACGAAACGTGAAGCTATACAAATGAGTGCTGACAAGCAACTACACATAGACAAGATCCCACCAACATCAAAGGGAAATGGCTACCTAAATATGATCCCCAATCAGAGACAACGATAAACAGCTGCCTCTGATTGAGAACCATATAGACTTATAGACATACAAATCACCTAGACGTACAAAACTCCTAGACATACAAAAAACCCTAGACAATACAAAAACTAGCGTACCCACCCTAGTCACACCCTGACCTAACCAAAATATTTTAAAAAACAGGGATATCTTAGGTCAGAGCGTGACACTGGGTGTGCGCCAGCTCATGTTTTTTAATAGTATATTTTTTGACAAATCCTTAACAAGAGCCTTATTGCAACTCATACAATACACTTTTTTTTAGCTGTTCCTACTGTGCATTCATTTCCCTCTCTATGGAAATGAGCCCTGGTCAAATTCAGTGAGCCCTGGTCAAAGGCAGTGAGCCCTGGTCCAAGGCATTGAGCCCTGGTCAAAGGCAGTGAGTCCTGGTCAAAGGCAGTGAGTCCTGGTCAAAGGCAGTGAGCCCTGGTCCAAGGCAGTGAGCCCTGGTCCAAGGCATTGAGCCCTGGTCCAATACATTGAGCCCTGGTCAAGGCAGTGAGGCAGTGAGCCCTGAGCCCTGGTCAAAGGCAATGCAGTGGGCCCTGGTCAAAGGCAGTGACCCCTCGTCCAAGGCAGTGAGCCCTGGTCCAAGGCAGTGAGCCCTGGTCAAAGGCAGTGAGCCCTGGTCCAAGGCAGTGAGCCCTGGTCCAAGGCAGTGAGCCCTGGTCCAAGGCAGTGAGCCCGGGTCCAAGGCAGTGAGCCCTCGTCCAAGGCAGTGGGACCTGATTAAAGGCAGTGAGACATGGTCCAAGGCAGTGAGCCCTCGTCCAAGGCAGTGAGACCTGGTTAAAGGCAGTGAGACCTGGTCAAAGGCAGTGAGCCCTGGTTAAAGGCAGTGAGACATGGTCCAAGGCAGGGAGACCTGGTTAAAGGCAGTGAGACCTGGTTAAAGGCAGTGAGACCTGGTCAAAGGCAGTGAGCCCGGGTCCAAGGCAGTGAGCCCTCGTCCAAGGCAGTGAGATCTGGTTAAAGGCAGTGAGACCTGGTCCAAGGCAGTGAGCCCTCGTCCAAGGCAGTGAGACCTGGTTAAAGGCAATGAGACCTGGTCAAAGGCAGTGCGCTATAAAAGGAACAGGGTGCTTTTTGGGAGACACCAGATTTTCATCCTCATTCGCTACACTGGCGGCAATTGTTTTACTGTCTCTTAGGCCTTTGTCAGAAATATCCCCTTATTGCATAAGGATTATTGCTGAGACTGTCCCACAACTGTATATAGCCTCAGTGTCTGTAAACTCATTGGGCTGGTTTCCTGGACACAGATTAAGTCTAGCCCTGGACTTAAAAGCACTTTCAACTGAGAATCTCCATCGGGTATACATTTTAGTCCATGACTACGCTTAATCTGTGTCCAGGAAACTGCCCCATTGTGTTCTCTGAAAAGAGATCTGGAGCTTTATGGCACGGACTGTTGGCACAGTGCTTGCCCTGTATCCATAAAGTTGTTGGTTAAAGGGGGCTCATTTACTAAATGTATTATGCTATTGTCTATATCAGAGCAAGCAATATCCATTGCATTTAACAAAAATATATTTTTTTAATCTGCAGAAAGCAATTAATCTACAAAACGAATGTATAATCATTTCACAATTGTCTGTTGAGTAACCTGGATGGCAGTATGAGCCCACCTCTTTAAACCTCAAACCTGTTGAGTAACCTGGATGGCAGTATGAGCCCACCTCTTTAAACCTCAAACCTGTTGAGTAACCTGGATGGCAGTATGAGCCCACCTCTTTAAACCTCAAACCTGTTGAGTAACCTGGATGGCAGTATGAGCCCACCTCTTTAAACCTCAAACTTACAAGAACCAATGGTTTACAAAGAATAATGGATACCTGTTACTCTTCTGTTTTGTATGGCAAAAATACTAACAAAATGTCTAGCTCATATCATAAAAAGAGAGGGGGAAGAATTAGCATATTTTAACTAGAGTGAGATGGTATGGAGCTATGGTAAGCTGACTTTGCATGGTCCCTGATCTGTTGGTGCTATTTTGCAAACTACTATGGTCATTGTCACAGCATGTGTTGGCAAGACAGCCCAAGCAGATCTGGAAACAGGCTAAAGATATGGTGTGTCTGGGGAGTGACACCTGTAGTTCCCCAGGAGTAGTGGTCTCCTGCACTTCCTGGGAATGACACCTGTAGTTCCCCAGGAGTAGTGGTCTCCTGCACTTCCTGGGAGTGACACCTGTAGTTCCCCAGGAGTAGTGTTCTCCTGCACTTCCTGGGAGTGACACCTGTAGTTCCCCAGGAGTAGTGGTCTCCTGCACCTCCTGGGAGTAACACCTGTAGTTCCCCAGGAGTAGTCTGGCTCACCACTGCTCTAACTAATACACATCATTAGGGAGCAGTATTAGCATTAGGGCAATTTTCATTGAATTAATAACAAGCTACATTTTAGTCACCCACTGGGTCTGTAATACACTGAGCCATTTACAGGGAGTTTGGATTAGTCCCTTTTGACTGATGTAAATTAAACCCAGAGGAGGAGATTCAGCAGGCTAAAGGCACATAGTCACAAAGCAACTCAGTAGGTTTTGCCTTTCAGATCATAATTAATAGGATTCATGGGCAGCAGGGACCTGATCCAAGATCAGCACTCCTACTCTGAGACACTTCATGAATACAGGCCCAGGTAAACAGTGTCCAGTCTGGTACCAGTAATACAAAGCAGTATGTGACTGCCTGGTATGTTTGATCAAAGGGTAACAGTATGGAGCACAGGAGGTGAGAGGTTAAGCATGGTGATGTCATCACCCATCCGTCCATCTGAGTTACAGCACTACAGACACAATGACACCAGGTACAATAACAAATAAAGCATCTCTAGGTAGGAGCGCTGATCTAAGATCAGACCTGCCCCCCCACCCCACCCCACCCCGTCCACATAATCTTACATTCATTGTGATCTAAAAGCTCATACTGACTTTAGATCAGCACTCTGAGACTCTTTGTGAATACGAGCCCTGAACTCAGCTGAACTTTGGTGTCACCCGCGGCAGCGACACTCACATGTCTGTCTGTCATCTCAACAACAAGCTGAGTCTGGGGAGGGAGAGCTCACCTGAGGACCTGTTAGTCTAGTTACCCTCCTCCTCATAAACATTGTTCAAACTAACAAGATTCTCAAGCTCCCCATTGTGACATCATCACTTCTTCCTCAACTGTTTCTCTCTCTTACTACCTGCCCTGTATTGTCCACCTGTAGTGTGTTATTCACACACACCTGTACACTCCATTCTTCCTTCTCCCTACGCTCCTCAGATACTCTGGGAATAGAGGCTAATTAGACAACAGGTGCTCATTAGTCACTCAAACCTTACCTTAATAAGGTAATAAGGCTTTCATCTCATGATTTCAAAAAGTCAGTCAATAGAAAGCCACACCAAACGCAAGGCAAGACACTGGCCAAGACTCTTTAAGAAAAACAGTTACATGTAGTGGAGTTACTTTTAGTCATTTCCATATTAATTCAACATTTATCAATCTTTTTTTTGCAACATCCATATATATGTCATTTCCATTCATGTTGTAATATATCAAATCAAAATCAAATCAAATCAAATTGTATTTGTCACATACACATGGTTAGCAGATGTTAATGCGAGTGTAGCGAAATGCTTGTGCTTCTAGTTCCGACAATGCAGTAATAACCAACGAGTAATCTAACTAACAATTCCAAAACTACTACCTTATACACACAAGTGTAAAGGGATAAAGAATATGTACATAAATATATATGAATGAGTGATGGTACAGAGCGGCATAGGCAAGATGCAGTAGATGGTATCAAGTACAGTATATACATATGAGATGAGTATGTAAACAAAGTGGCATAGTTTAAAGTGGCTAGTGATACATGTATTACATAAAGATGCAGTAGATGATATAGAGTACAGTATATACGTATACATCTGAGATTAATAATGTAGGGTATGTAAACATTATATTAAGTAGCATTGTTTAAAGTGGCTAGTGATATATTTTACATAAATTTCCATCAATTCACATTATTAAAGTGGCTGGAGTTGAGTCAGTGGGTTGGCAGCAGCCACTCAATGTTAGTTGTGGCTGTTTAACAGTCTGATGGCCTTGAGATAGAAGCTGTTTTTCAGTCTCTCGGTCCCAGCTTTGATGCACCTGTACTGACCTCGCCTTCTGGATGATAGCGGGGTGAACAGGCAGTGGCTCGGGTGGTTGTTGTCCTTGATGAGCTTTATGGCCTTCCTGTGACATCGGGTGGTGTAGGTGTCCTGGAGGGCATGTAGTTTGCCCCCGGTGATGCGTTGTGCAGACCTCACTACCCTCTGGAGAGCCTTACGGTTGTGGGCGGAGCAGTTGCCGTACCAGGCGGTGATACAGCCCGACAGGATGCTCTCAACAGGATGCTCTCGATTGTGCATCTGTAGAAGTTTGTGAGTGCTTTTGGTGACAAGCCAAATTTATTCAGCCTCCTGAGGTTGAAGAGGCGCTGCTGCGCCTTCTTCCCGATGCTGTCTGTGTGGGTGGACCAATTCAGTTTGTCTGTGATGTTTAACATTAAGATTCATATGTAAACAGAGCTTTTCAAAAAATGGTTGTACATGCACAAAGAAGAGAGAGAGAGAGCCCTCCGTGTCATGCACATCACAAGACTTCGGGGCCTTTTAGGATCTGATAAGAATCATCGTCGTGCGGCACGCCGTCGAAGAAAACAGCGGCGCGATTGATTGACAGGTAAAAAGTTGTGAAAATATTTTTTTACTGTCTGCCAGTTCACTTAGAAGTAAACTTGGCAGTCAGAGGCAGTTTCAACTGACTCTAGGCCACCATGACGGTTCTATATTGGAACCTGGGGTGCAATATAACAACATTAGGAAATATTTCTCCCAAGGAAAGATTTCTTGCACTTTTGAGTAACACTCACACTCTCACTCACCAACCCCATATTTGAGGGTATTAGTTAATTTAATGTCACACCTGAGACCTGAGCCCCACTCCCCCTCCTCTCATTCACTCTCTTCTGGCAGGGCTCCTTTAGCTGGACATCGTTTGATTGACAGGAGATTAAAGTTAGAGAAAGAGCGAACAGGGGACAGATTCTTTCAAATACACTTTTCTATCATTCAAATACCGCCTGGTATGGCAACTGCACCGCCCTCAACCGTAAGGCTCTCCAGAGGGTAGTGAGGTCTGCACAACGCATCACCGGGAGCAAACTACCTGCCCTCCAGGACACCTACACCACCCGATGCTACAGGAAGGCCATAAAGATCATCAAGGACATCAACCACCCGAGCCACTGCCTGTTCACCCCGCTGCCATCCAGAAGGCGAGGTCAGTACAGGTGCATCAAAGCTGGGACCGAGAGACTGAAAAACAGCTTCTATCTCAAGGCCATCAGACTGTTAAACAGCCACCACTAACATTGAGTGGCTACTGCCAACACACTGTCAATGACACTGACTCTACTCCAGCCACTTTAATCATGGGAATTGATGGGAAATGATGTAAATATATCACTAGCCACTTTAAACAATGCTACCTTATATAATGTTACTTACCCTACATTGTTCATCTCATATGCATACGTTGATACTGTACTCTATATCATCGACTGCATCCTTATGTAATACATGTATCACTAGCCACTTTAACTATGCCACTTGGTTTACATACTTATCTCATATGTATATACTGTACTCGATATCATCTACTGTATCTTGCCTATGCTGCTCTGTACCATCACTCATTCATATATCCTTATGTACATATTCTTTATCCCCTTACACTGTGTATGACAGTAGTTTTTTTTTTGGAATTGTTAGTTAGATTACCTGCTCGTTATTACTGCATTGTTGGAACTAGAAGCACAAGCATTTCGCTACACTCGCATTAACATCTGCTAACCATGTGTATGTGACAAATAAAATTTGATTTGATTTGATTTGATTTGATTTGAAATAAGATAAACCTAGAGGTAAAACCCAGTAATGGTTCCAACCTTTTTTTCCCCATTCATTTTTGCATCTGGGATTTTAAACTAAAATCCGTGTAAGCTTACCCTGTTTCGTGTAAGCTTACCCTGGCGTGAAGTTTTGATAACAGTGTAATTCTCTCTAGGACAAGGTGATTTTCTCAATGTATTCGCCTCAATTTACTCCACTTTTTCTTTTGTAATGCTAATTAGCTTAGTGCGCCCATGAACGCTCACTCATTCGGGAACAATTGCAATCAATCAATATATATATATATACGCTCAGTGTGACGTCGAGATCTCTATTGAAAAGTTTGTTTCTGTTGGAGAGTGTCCGTCCTCTCTCTCTCTCTGTGTCGTGGTTAGAATGGATAGTTCAGAGTGACATTCATTCATGTCGTTATAGAATAGGTGTTTCGGCGGTTGTCGGTCTTCGCGTTCAATGATACCAAATTCCTAGCTGCAGACTAATAATTAATATCAAAGACTTGTTCTTATTCTGTCGGTATTGAGAGTATAAATCAAATCAAAGAGGTGTGTTGGGTCAGAGTCCGGTTGAAAAACAATTGATAGTCCCACTAATCGCAAACCAGATGGGATGGCGTAATCACTGCAGAATGCTGTGGTAGACATCCTGGTTAAGTATGCCTTGAATTCTAAATAAATCACTGACAGTATCACCAGCAAAGCACCCCCACACCATCACACCTCCTCCATGCTTCACGGTGGAAACAACACATGCGGAGATCATCCATTCACCTACTCTGTGTCTCACAAAGACACGGCAGTTGGAACCAAAAATCTCAGATTTTCCATTGGTCTAATGTCTATTCCTTGTGTTTCTTGGCCCAATCAAGTCTCTTCTTCTTAAGGTATCTGTGACCAACAGATGCATGTCTGTATTCCCAGTCATGTGAAATCCATAGATTAGGGCCTAAATTGACTGATTTCTTTACATGAACTGTAACTCAGTAACATCTTTGAAATTGTTGCATGTTGCGGTTATATTTTTGACAGTACCATTCAGTATTTATATTTAAGATTCTTCAAAGTAGCCACCTTTTGCCTTGATGATAGCTTTGCACACTCAACCAGCTTCATGAGGTAGTCACCTGGAATGCATTTCAATTAACAGGTGTGCCTTGTTAAAAATGTATTTGTGAAATGTCCTTCCTTCTTAAAACCTCTTTGGGATAGGCGGGATGCAAATGTCTCAACTGGACAATTGCCAGGGAAAATGCAGAGCACCAGATTCAAATAAAATACTATAAAATTCAAACTTTAAATCATCCAGCCAACATGTCAGATTTTAAAAACGCTTTTCGGCGAAAGCATAAGAAGCTATTATCTGATGATAGCACCAGCAGTAAACAAAGGGGTTAGCATATTTCAACCCTGCAGACGCTACACAAAACGATGAAATAAAATATAAAACAGGCATTACCTTTGACGAGCTTCTTTTGTTGGCACTCCAATATGTCCCTTAAACATCACAATTGGTCCTTTTGTTTGATTAATTCCATCCATATATATCCAAAATGTCCATTTATAAAGCGCGTTTGATCCAGAAAATAACAGCTTACAAAAAACGCAACGTCAACTAAAAAATATTTCAAAAGTTGCCTATAAACTTTGCCAAAATATTTCAAACTACTTTTGTAATACAACTTTAGGTATTTTTAAACGTTAATAATCGATCAAATTGTAGACAGGGCAATCTGTATTCAGTACAGGAATGAAAACAAACCAGCGCAGCTTTTCACGTCTTGTGCAACTCACAAAAGTGTTACCCAGTTCCTAGTTGGCCTACTTCTTCATTGCACAAAGGAATAACCTCAACCAAATTCCAAAGACTGGTGACATCCAGTGGAAGCGGTAGGAACTGAAAACATGTTCCTACGAAATATCCCTTGGCAATGACAGGGCAGGGAACAGAGGCAAAAAAATCTGAACAGTTTGTCCTCGGGGTTTTGCCTGCTACATAAGTTCTGTTATACTCACAGACATGATTCAAACAGTTTTAGAAACTTGAGCTTGTTTTCTATGAATAATATGCATATCTTATATTCTTGGCATGAGTAGCAGGAAGTTGAAATTGGGCACGCTCTTTTACCAAAAGTGAAAATTTTGCCCCCTAGCCCCAAGAGGTTAAAAACATTTGGCGTCACAATGAGCCAGAATCTAGTCAAGGTATCTCTATGCATTCAAATTGTCATCGATAAAATGCAATTGTGTTCGTTGTCCGTAGCTTATGCCTGCCCATATCACAACCCCACCGCCACCATGGGGCACTCTCTTCACAACGTTGACATCAGCCAACCGCTCGCCCACACAACACTGTACATGTGATCTGCAGTTGTGATGCCGATTGGACGTACTGTAAAATTCTCTAAAGCGACATTTGAGGTGGCATGAGATGGTAGAGAAATTAATAAGCTTTTTGTGCGTATTGAACATTTCCGTGATCTTTTATTTCAGCTCATGAAACATGGGACCAACACTTTACATGTTGCGTTTATATTTTTGTTCAGTATATTTTGGCAACCCCACTGCAATTTGGGTTGCGACCTCGACTTTGAATATGACTGATTTACAGGGACTATTCATTCTAGCATTATACAATACATGTACATAATCTACACGGTCAAGGAATCAGATATTTACCAAACACACACACACACACACACGCACGCGCACACACACACACACATAAACAAATCAACACACATGCATTTCTTGTAATGGGAGAGGAGGCATGGACTGTAACTTCATAGAAGGCACCTACTGTACCAGTCACAGAATTATCCCCATTCTGTACAGTAAGAGTATCACATGCAAACACACACACACACACACACACACACACACACACACACACTCCCTCTTTAGGATGGAGCCCCTGTCGATAGTATTTAAATCAGAACGTGTGCGAAGGCAACTCCATTCTCTGGCCACCATCAAAAAGAGAGGTACATCTATATGTTATCATTATAATATTTGTTATGTTATGACCATGTACTTTTAGATTCTACATGTTATTATACTGTAGTGTTGTATTATACATGTTATTACACTGTAAGGTCTTTTTTAACTGTTTAAACAAGCAAACATCATTCAGTAACTGTTATCCCCTTATTTAGGTACAAGTTAAACTTGTGTCTGGTGTATTCTCTATCATAATGATGTTGTATTCTCTATTATAATGATGTTGTATTGTCTATCATAACAATGGTGTATTGTCTATCATAATTACATTTACATTTTAGCAGGCACTCTTATCCAGAGCGACTTACCGGAACAATTAGGGTTAAGTGCCTTGCTCGAGGGCACATCGACAGACGTTTCACCTAGTCAGCTAGAGGGTTCAACCCGGTAAACCTTTACGATTACTGGCACAACCTCTTAACCACTAGGCTACCTGTCGCTCCATTGCATCTTCTTTATCATAATGGTGTTGTATTGGCAATCATTCTCTCCTCAGTACATTGGTGGCAGCAGTGGGATCAGAGGCATCATAGGGGCCACAGGGCCACAGTGCACCCTCAAGATTTGTCCTGTAATAATAATTATTATAATAATTTGTGTTTTTATTCATTGTTGTTGTTGTTTCTTTTTAATACCACCGAGCCACCTACCAATGTTACGAAGTTGGCTTTAGCTGGCTCAGATTTTCCAACCTCATAACTAGCTACCAAGAAGCCATTTCAGGCTAACAATCCAGTTAGAGTAGCTAGCTTGTGTAACTATGTTGGCTGGCATGCCTGCTGCCAAGGGTGATAGACTTTAGAAAAGCAAGTAATAACTAAATGTGCTGAATAAGAATCACATTCCTTTCAATCTTTTACATAGATTTTAGCAGAGATGGAAAGAAGCATATGTTGTTTCTTTATAAATATAACCACCAGTGAGGAAACAGACAGCTCAAGAGAAATGATTATGGCTCTAGATTGTAGGAAAAAGCTGTTTCAGGTGTTTGAAAAATAAAGAAATCTAGCACCCCTCCAGACCACCCTCAAGTACTTTGTGCCCCCTCAGATTTTTAGAGTGCATGGCGCCCCTGGGATCGCTCCATACTATTCTCTCCTCAGTACACTGGTGGCAGATGTGGGATCGTCCCATACTATTCTCTCCCCATACAGTATGCTCCAAAGCAACTACACGCGTGTGTCAGTGTTTGTGATCGTGGGCTTCCCGGGGCTCCATCCATCCTTCTACCAGCTGGTGGCCTGGTTCTTCTTCTTCATCTATGTGATCACGGTGGTGGGGAACATCCTGCTGGTGGTGCTGTTTGCTCTGGAGCGCAGCCTGCAGAAACCCATGTACATCATCATGCTCAGCCTGGCTCTGTCAGATATAGGTAAGATAATTCAGCCTGGCTCTGTCAGACATAGGTAAGATAATCAGCCTGGCTCTGTCAGATATAGGTAAGATAATCAGCCGGGCTCTGTCAGATATAGGTAAGATACTCAGCCTGGCTCTGTCAGATATAGGTAAGATAATCAGCCTGGCTCTGTCAGATATAGGTAAGATAATTCAGCCTGGCTCTGTCAGATACAGGTAAGATACTCAGCCTGGTTCTGTCAGATATAGGTAAGATTATCAGCCTGGTTCTGTCAGATATAGGTAAGATACTCAGCCTGGTTCTGTTAGATATAGGTAAGATACTCAGCCTGGCTCTGTTAGATATAGGTAAGATACTCAGCCTGGCTCTGTTAGATATAGGTAAGATACTCAGCCTGGTTCTGTTAGATATAGGTAAGATACTCAGCCTGGCTCTGTTAGATATAGGTAAGATACTCAGCCTGTGGTTATCCTGTTATCCTGTTAAAATGTGTGCATGTAAGGACATGTGACCATAAAACGTCCTGTTCAAATGTGTGGCCTTTTCTTCAATCTGCATAGCACCAAAAAATGTACTAATCAATTGATTGATATTTATTTACATTCTGAAATGTTGTGCTGCTTGTCCATATCCCAGGCTTCTGCACGGTGGCCCTTCCCAAAGTGATAGCTCGGTACTGGTGGGACGACGCTGGCATCTCTTTCTTTCTGTGTCTGATACAGAAACAATTCATCCACTACTTTGGAGCACTCACCTCTCTCATCATGATGACCATGGCTATGGACAAATACCTGGCTATCTGCTACCCTCTCAGGTAACATAGATCTACTTAACCCTAACCCTGGCCCTTACCCTTACCCTAACCCTATCATCATGATGACCATGGCTATGGACATATACCTGGCTATCTGCTACCCTCTCAGGTAACATAGATCTACCTAACCCTAACCTTAACTCATAAGAGTGTAAACCCTGTCTAAGCTATATCGAACTGTTTTAAGGTCATACCAAGGATCAATTTACTATTTGATTTAGAATTTTAAGAATTTTAAGACCCCTTGAAACATTGTAAGTTATTTTTTTATGTGATGCAAAAACCTAGTTTTGGCCTTACTGTTATTAGCCCATACAAATGCATTGAATAACAGAGTCACTGCATGGAACAACAGATAGTCCTTACTGTTATTATAATCTACAAACGCATTGAATAACATATTCACTACATGGAACAGCAGCGAGTCCCCCCCCCAAACAAAGTGTCTTAGAGATTAAAGAAAGGTCAGGCAACATTTTTATATATATATTTTTTTACATGCATTTAAACCCTTTATTTTTGTCACTAAAAAGTTTCCATATATAATTACATAAATTGTTTGACTGGTACCAGGTGTAACGGATTTCCTCGTCCTCTTCTGAGGAGGAGTAGGAGAGATCAGACCAATGCGCAGCGTGGTACGTATCCATAATGTATTTTAATGAGAATGAATACAAAATACAAAAAGAACTAGAGAACCAAAATGAAAACCGAAACAGTCCCGAATGGTGCAAAGACTGAAATGGAATATCCCCCACAAAACACAGGTGGGAAAAGGCTACCTAAGTACGATTCTCAACGAACGACACCTGCCTCTGATTGAGAACCATACCAGGCCAAACACATAAACACAACCTAGAAAACAACAATAACAAAAGAAATAAGGTCAGAACGTGACACCAGGGGATCTTCAGGAAAGTCTTGTGAGGCCTGTGCGTGTCTTAGATAAAACAACTGACGTGTACATGTTCCTGAGAGTCTCACCTTTACACAGATTAGTGTGTATCACAAACTGTTCACCCCCTAAAGACAGAAGTTGGCAGATCGGCTGTACCGACTTCAAGACTAGTCCCAAGATGGAGAACACCATCTTGTTCATGAGAGTCTCATCATTCAAATAAAATAAAAATGTATTTATCCGAATACAATTATTACATACAAGCCCTTAATCAACAATGCAGTTTAAAAAATAAATAATAATTTAACCTAAAAAAAAAACCATTAAAGAGCAGCAGTAAAATAACAATAGCAAGGCTATATACAGGGGGTACCGGTACAGAGTCAATGAGCGGGGGCACCGGTACTGAATTAATATGTACATTTAAGGAGAGTTATTAAAGTGACTATGCATAGATAATGACAGAGAGTAGCAGCAGTGTAAAAGAGAGGGGGGGCAGTGCAAATAGTTGTCATTTCATTAGATGTTCAGGAGTCTTATGGCTTGGGGGTAGAAGCTGTTTTGAAGCCTCTTGGACCTAGACTTGGCGTTCCGATATCTCTTGTCATGCGGTAGCAGAGAGAACTGTCTATGACTAAGGTGGACACCGCCTGGTATAGAGGTCCTGGATGGCAGGAAGCTTGGCCCCAGTGATGTACTGGGCCGTACACACTACTCTCTCAAGCACCTTACGGGTAGATGCCGAGCATTTGCCATACCAGGAGGTGTTGCAACCAGTCAGGATGCTCTCGATGGTACAGCTGTAGAACTTTTTGACGATCTGGGGACCCAAGCCAAATCTTTTCAGTCTCCTGAAGGGGAAAAGTTGTTGGCGTGCCCTCTTCACAACTGTCTTGTTGTGTTTGGACCTTGTTAGTTTGTTGGTGATGTGGACACCACGGATCTTGTAACTCTCAACCCGCTCCACTACAGCCCCGTCAATGTTGATGGGGGCCTGTTCAGCCCTCCTTTTTCTGTAGTCCATGATCCACTCCTTTGTCTTGCTCATATTGAGGGATAGGTTGTTGTCTTGGCAAGACACGACCAGGTCTCTGACCTCCTCCCTATAGGCTGTCTCATCGTTGTCGGTTATCAGACCTACCATTGTTGTGTCGTCAGCAAACTTAATGATCTCAGCCTCCAGTATTTATGTTGCAGTAGTTTATGTGTCGGGGGGCTAGGGTCAGTTTGTTATATCTGGAGTACTTCTCCTGTCATATTCGGTGTCTGTGTGAATTTAAGTGTGCTCTCTCTAATTCTCTCTTTCTCTCTTTCTTTCTCTCTCTCTGAGGACCTGAGCCCTAGGACCATGCCTCAGGACTACCTGACATGATGACTCCTTGCTGTCCCCAGTCCACCTGGCCATGCTGCTGCTCCAGTTTCAACTGTTCTGCCTTATTATTATTGGACCATGCTGGTCATTTATGAACATTTGAACATCTTGGCCATGTTCTGTTATAATCTCCACCCGGCACAGCCAGAAGAGGACTGGCCACCCCACATAGCCTGGTTCCTCTCTAGGTTTCTTCCTAGGTTTTGGCCTTTCTAGGGAGTTTTTCCTAGCCACCGTTCTTCTACGCCTGCATTGCTTGCTGTTTGGGGTTTTAGGCTGGGTTTCTGTACAGCACTTTGAGATATCAGCTGATGTATGAAGGGCTATATAAATACATTTGACTTGATTTGATTTGATTTGAATGATGGTTTTCGAGTCGTGCTTGGCCATGCAGTCGTGGGTAAACAGGAGGGGACTAAGCACGCACCCCTGAGGGGCCCCAGTGTTGAGGATCAGCATAGCAGATGTGTTGTTGCCTACCCTTACAATCTGCGGGGCGACAGTCCAGGACCCAGTTGCAGAACGAGGTATTTAGTCCCAGGGCCATTAGCTTAGTGATGTGCTTTGTGAGCACTATGGTGTTGAACGCTGAGTTGTAGTCAAAGAACAACCTTCTCACATAGATGTTCCTTTGTCCAGATAGGAAAGGGCAGTGTGGAGTGTAATTGAGATTGCGTAATCTGTGGATCTGTTGGGGCAGTAAGTGAATTGGAGTGGGTCTAGGGTTTCTTAGATGATGATGTTGATGTGAGTCATGACCAGCCTTTCAAAGCACTTCATGGCTACCGACGTAAGTGCTACGGGGTGGTAGTCATTTAGGCAGGTAACATTTGCTTTCTTGATCACAGGGACTACAGTGATCTGCTTGAAACATGTAGGTAATACAGACTCGGTCTGGAAGAGGTTGGAAATGTCAGTGAAGACACTTGCCAGTTGGTCCGTGCATGCTCTGAGTACACGTCCTGGTAATCCGTCTGGACCCGCAGCCTTATGAATGTTGAGCTGTTTAAAGGTCTTGCTCACATCTGCTATGGAGAGCGCGCACAAAAAGCTTATCTCTCTCATATTTTGTGCACAAATGTGTTTACATTCCATTTGGTGAGCATTTATAATTTGCAGATATAGTCCATCCACCTGACAGGTGTGGCATATCAGGAAGCTGATTAAACAGCATGATCATTACACAGGTGCATATTGTGCTGGGGACAATATAAGGTCACTCTATGATGTGCAGCTTTGTCACACAGCACAATGCCGCAGATGTCTCAAGTTTTGAGGGAGTGTGCAATTGACGTGCTTACTGCAGGAATTTCCACCAAAGCTGTTGCCAGAGAAATGATTGTTCATTTCTCTACCATAAACCACCTCCAAAGATGTTTTAGAGAATTTGGCAATACGTCCAACCGTCCTCACAACCGCAGACCAGGTGTAACCACGCCAGCTCAGGACCTCCACATCCAGCTTCTTCACCTGCGAGATCGTCTGAGACCAGCCACCAAGACAACGGATGAAACTGAGGAGTATTTCTGTCTGTAATAAAGCCCTTTTGTGGGGAAAAAGGGCTGGGCGGACCTGGCTCCCAAATGGGTGGGCCCATGCCCTCCCAAGGCTGCACTCCTACCCAGACATGTGAAAAGCAGAGATAGGGCTTATTTATTTATTTCTTGACATGAACTGAAACTCAGTAACATTTTTTAAATTGTTGTTTTTAGCATTTATGTTCAGTATACTGTCGATATATCTACCTGTAACTACCTGTATTTCCCTCTCAGGTGTTAATACGATAACGACCAACCTTTTACAGCAGGCAACTCACAGATAACTCTCTGTCTTTTTCTCTCTTTCTCACCCCCTATCCCACCCATCTCTCCCCCTTCTCCCCCCTCTTCCACCCCTCTCACCTTACCCATCCCTCCCTCCCTGCCTCCCTCCCTCCCTCCCTCCCTCTCTACCAGGTACAATGAGCTGATGACCAACAGGACCATGTCTCTCCTAACAGCCCTGTCCTGGGTGTTAGCCATGATATCTCCAGCCATCACCACCATCCAGTCATCCCAGATGCCTTTCTGTGGGTCCAACCGCATCAACCACTGCTACTGCGACACCACGTCTCTCAACCAGTCAGTGTCCGAATCCCAATTTGCTCCCTATTCACTTTAAAGTGCACTACTTTTGACTCCATAGTGACTTTACTGTATTATACTTGATGTGCATACAGTATATGTATTTTTTTTAAATATCAAATAAATTCAGTCAACCAATCAACCAACCACTCACTCACTCAACAGGCTGTCGTGTGCTGACATCTCGTCCCAGAGCAGACTATCCTTCTCACTAGCCATGGTCGTTCTCTTTCTCCCCTTTGGCTTCATCGTCTTCTCCTACGTCAACATCATCTTCACAGTGATGCGCATGGCTAACGCACAGGTCAGAATTCTGGAGGTGTGGAGTGTGAGGGTGGGGTGTGCAGGGGGGCTGAGTGGGAGGAGGGGTGTGGGGTGCAGGGGGCTGGTTGGGAGGAGGGGTAAGGAGGGGTGTGTGAGGAGGGGGTGTGTGAGGAGGGGTAAGGAGGGGTGTGGGGTGCAGGGGGCTGGTTGGGAGGAGGGGTAAGGAGGGGTGTGTGAGGAGGAGTGTGTGAGGAGGAGGGTTGTGTGACCCCACCACTAAATGTTTATGAGCATGGTCTTATTTCTATTACGAGCTCAACGTAACATCAATAGGTTTAGGCTACTACACATGATGCTCTAATTCTCCCTATACCCAACAGGAGGTTGCTACAACATAGCCTATGAATGAAAGTTTACACAGGTCGAGAGAAAAATTGGAGTAATCAAGCTGACAGTGACATTCAATACCACCTTGCACTCTTGCCTGCGTCTAGTTGATCTAGGGTGTAATCATTAGTCCAACTGCTGTAAACGAGAGTTTCTATTGGACAAATTCAGGTATGTTTATCCCCATTTCATTCTGTTTGCTTCCATTTAATATATCATTTTCAACAGAATCGAAGTGATGAAGTCATCCCTGATCACACGCAAACACAGATCACTTTGACAGCAGCCACATGCAAACAGCATGATCACTTTGCTTTCAAGCCACCCTTAATTTCATAACCGCTAACTGCTACACACCGCCTGCATCCTTGTCACCATATTAGCTAATGTCATAGTCAACATAGCTACTAGATTTCACGTGTTAGTAAACCCGGTACAATCATGCACTACAGTCTACAGTCAGCAAGCAGTTTAGCAGTTACATTGGTAGAGATAAATTAATAAGATCAAAAGGTTACATTGACTTGGAAGAGTGCCAGTGTTGGATAGCCATAGCCAGCTAGCTAACATACCATCTCTCTTTGTTTGAGCTGGGTGTTTGATTAGGCTAAAGTAGCTAGCTTCATTTGCTAGCTAAGTAAATTAAAGTGAAAAAAAATACAATGAAATATAGTTTGCTCTCTCTCTTGCTTCTCCTTCATTTGTTCAAAATTGCTCAAGATTTTTCTATCTTTCTCTTTGAGTCAACTACTCACCACATTGAATGCACTGCAGTGCTCGCTAGCTGTAGCTTATGCTTTCAGTACTAGATTCATTCTATGATCCTTTGATTTGGTGGACAATGTCAGTTTATGCTGCAAGACGACGTCCTCCAGGAGTTGTCATAATTACTGTGTAACACTATGGAAGGAGGTGAGAACCATGAGCCTCCTAGATTTTGTATTCAATGTACCCAAAGGAGGACGGAAACTAGCCGTCCTCCGTGCTACCATACAAAGTGTTGTTGAGGCTACTGCAGACATTACAGAACAGTGTGCTGTAATCAAATATTTGCTGACGTGAATATATTTACTACAGTTTTATCTAAAAATTATAACTTTTTTTATGTTTCACTATTTTATTTTTAGAAATTAACTGAGGAGTATGTTCCTCCCCATCCTCATCTGAGGAGCCTCCTCTGCATTAAACCTGGACTGCCAGGTTCACCATTTCAACTTTAAATAACACATTGCTTGTCCTGTCCAGTCTCTGTCCTTAATTTTAACTACTCTCTACTAACCCTAACCCACTGAGAACACTTTCCTCTCTCTAACCCAGGGCAGGCTGCAGACCTTCTCTACCTGCTCCTCAGGGCTGTGTCATTCTTATCTAAACTAAACCTTTCCTCTAACCCACTACTCTCCCCTCTCTAACCCAGGGCAGGCTGAAGACCTTCTCTACCTGCTCCTCAGGGCTGTATCATTCTTATCTAAACTAAACCTTTCCTCTAACCCACTACTCTCCCCTCTCTAACCCAGGGCAGGGTGAAGACCTTCTCTACCTGTGCTACTCAGGGCTGTATCATCCTTATTTACTACATCCCCCGTTTCATAGTGAACGCTACACCCTACATCCCCAACCTGACCACGACCCCTGACCTCCGCATCAGCCTCGCCATTTTCTCTAGGTAGGTAGACCACAGATTAGAGAGGTGGGCTGGTAACCCAAAGGTTGGTAGATCAAGTCCCGGGCCGGGCGATGCAAAAGTGTGGAATGATCTGGCTATTTTGTCAGATCATTACTACCACTGCCATTGTGCCCTTGAGAAAGGCACTTATCCAAAAAAACAGCTATCCATCCAGGGGCTCCCCCATCTGAACTAAACCCCTCTTGTCCCTGTCTTCCTTCTTCTCCCCTTCTGTCCCCCTCTCCCCCCTTCCTGTCTGTTTCTCCCCCTCCCCTTCATTCCTGTCCCTCTCTCCCTTTCTTCCCTCCCCTCCTGTCCCCTCCCGTCCTGTCCCTCTCCCCTCCTTCCTGTCTGTTTCTCCCCCTCCCATTTATTCCTGTCCCTCTCTCCCTTTCTTCCCTCCCCTCCTGTCCCCCTCTCCCCTCCCGTCCTGTCCCCCCTCCCCTCCAGTCCTGTCCCTCTCCCCCTCCCCTTCATTCCTGTCCCTTTCTCCCTTTCTCCCCTCCCGTCCTGCCCCCCCCCCTCCTGTCTGTTTCTCCCCCTCCCCTTCATTCCTGTCCCTCTCTCCCTTTCTTCCCTCCCCTTCTGTCCCCCTCTCCCCTCCCGTCTTGTCCCTTTCTCCCCTCCCGTCTTGTCCCTTTCTCCCCTCCCGTCTTGTCCCTTTCTCCCCCTCTCCTTCATTCCTGTCTCCCCTCCTATCCCTGTCCCTTTCTTGCCCTCTCCCTTCTCCCCCTGGCATCCAGAGTCGGTGTGTGTGTGTGTGTGTGTGTGTGTGTGTGTGTGTGTGTGTGTGTGTGTGTGTGTGTGTGTGTGTGTGTGTGTGTGTGTGTGTGTGTGTGTGTGTGTGTGTGTGTGTGTGTGTGTGTGTGAATAAAGTATTCTTCTTATTCTACAGTCTGCTGCCACCCCTACTCAACCCCTTCATCTACTGCATCCGTACCAAGGAGATCAGGGCTTTCCTGGCCAAGTGGGCCAACCGAGGGCAGTCCAACGCACATCACAAACCCTGCATCCACCCCATAGCCTGCTGACAGGCACTCAGGCAGCCTGACGCTTATAAAATCACACAGGGGGCATTATTACTGCATACATCTCCTGTTCTCTCACCTATGAAGGAAGCCATTGGCCGAAACGTCATCTGGCCATGCAGATGTTGAGCCCCAGATCTGATATGTTTTTTACATTTCATTATTCAATATGGTAAACAATAAACTTTCACACTTGTTTTTGCTGTCTGGTAGTTTGTTTTTGTTCCCATATACTGAATGTGCTGTGAAAGAAGAGACTACACCGCATTCAGACAGCAACAATCATATCTTCATTTGAAATGTCACTTCACTCAAATAAGACTGATGTCATCAAATCACATTTGATACGTTTTCATACCTGCAGTTTAACCCTTAAAATGGCAATCCAGAATTGGTACATCATTTTTTTTTTACTTTAAAATGAATCATATATTAGCCATTTATTCTTGAAGAATATAATTTATAAATGCCTCATGAGCTTAGTTCAAAGGCCGTGCCCAATCAGAACCAAATTAAAAGCTTGTTTTACTGATAATTTAGTCTTCTAATTAATGAATTATTATTTTTGTTGGTTATCTGCACGAACCCAGTCTTCACTATGAGTCATCCATACATCAATTGTCTCAATCATTTATTTATTAACTAACTAAATAATCACAGAAATGCACACACAAACATACAAATAGATATGGTTACAAGGAAATGATAGGGGAATGTACCCTAGTGGGCTAAACCGGCATGGCGGGGACTGAGAAGGCCGTGAAAGACAAAAGAGTCACTACAAAGTTGATAATTATAGCAATTGAAATGCTACTCCTTTGCACATGAATGCTCACTCATTCAGGAATAATTGCAATCAATATATATATATATATATATATATTTACGCTCAGTGTGATCTCTGTTGGAAGTTTGTTTCTGTTGGAGAGTTTTTCAGCCCTCTCTCTTTCTCTCTCTGTCGTGGTTAGAATGGTTAGTTCAGAGTAACATTCAGCAATGTTGTTGTAGAATAGATGTTTCGGCGGTTGTCGGCCTTCGCGTTTACGGGTACATCATTCCTAGCTGCAGAATTAGTATCGAAGAGTAGCTCTTATTCTGTCGGATCGATAGTCTCAGAGTTTAACCACGTGGTATGGTTAAGATTTCAGAAATCTACTCAATCCTTAGCCCTCTCGGTTATCGAGGTAAGCTGGTCTGGGCTCAAACCTCAGCCCTCTCATAATTGAGGTAAGCTTGGTCTGAAGATAAATTCCCACGGTGGGGGTTATATTCGGAAGAGCAGAAAGGGGCTGTCCCATGACGCCAGATCAATGTCTGTGCTCATGGGGTGGATCAATGATTTAGTTAAACTCCAAAGGGTATTTTATACAACAATTAGAACAATTTATACAACAATTAGATGAAAGCCTCACAACTGAGACTCTTGTATAAACAGAGTTATGGTAATGTGGCTTTATTGTCTCTCATGAGTTTCACAAAATTGTACCAAACGGACCAGTTCGTAGCTGGCTACTTCACCAACTGTTTATACATTCTCCAGAACATGAATATAGTTCAGTTCTCAAGTTCTGTGATGTGGAAGAAGTTCCTTTGTTCTCTCTATGAAAACTCGCTCTCTCTCTATACTGTCTGGCCATGAGGAAGAATCTCCTCCGGGAATTTATGACCTGAGATAACAGCAGCCTGGGTGTAGGAGAGAGAGAGAGGGGGAAGGCACGCTATACCCAAAGAAGGCCATGTCATGACGCTATGCATATATGATAAACAGAGAGTAGCAGCAGAATAGAAAGGAGGGATGGGGGGGAGGCACACAATGCAAATAGAGTACTTCCGTTGTGAGGTTAGCTCCTCCGTGGATAACATAGTTATGAAATAGACTTCTTCAAAATTATCGCCACATACCTATCGCCACCAAAATAGTGGAAGATGTAGTGACTTGTAGTAAAACCACAACAGACCCCCTCGACACCAATTCTGAATGTCCTCAAGGCATTGACCTGAAAATGACCTGATTACATCAGACTCATTCTGAACAAGTTGTAGTCTACCAGGATACTTGGTTGTAAGCATAAACGCAAATGTACAACGGAACATCCAATTAGGATTTATATTAGGATCACTTAAGGGTCAGAGCAAAATACCAGCCTTAGTAAAGTTGAACATTTATTTACAGCTACAGCACTCACCAGTTTTCTTCCCAGAAGTCCATAGGTCATCCCTGTAGACGACCCAACAGCGATCCCAAATCCAGACACCCACTGCCCATCCTTGTGATGGCCTGTCCCGCTGTCAGAGAACCTACCAAGGTAAACACCAGAGGGGGGGACCACAACGGCGATCACCAACCAGGACATCCCCTGGCTATTCCTGTGGTACTTTGCAGCTTCCAGGAAACCTACCAAAGTAAACCACTAGAGGGGGATCGCAACGGCGATCACCAAATGGACATCCACTGCCCATCGTTGTGGTGGATTGCTCCACATTCAGAGAGCCTACCAAGTTCAACCACCAGTGGGGGACTTCAACGATGATCTACAAACAGGACATCACGTGGTCATAATTTGTATGTTGATTTGTAACTTGCAGGATAATCACAAGATCCAAACCACCAGGGGAGACTGTCATGACGTGGCCCTTCCTGTGTATAGATCATGGCGTCCCTCTCTCTCACTCGCTCCTACACCCAGGTTCTGTTATCTCAGGACGTAAATACCTGAAGGAGACTCTCTCCTCCTGGCAATGCAGAGAGAGTGAGTTTCACAGTAGAACAAAGGAACTTCTTCTACATCACAGAATTTGAGAACTGAACAATATCCATATTCTGGAGAATGTGTAAACAGTCGGTGGAGAAGCCAGCTATGACCCGGTTCGTTTTGTTTCATTTGGTGACCTTACCGAAGGATAGGAAACACACATAACTATGTCTCTGAATGAGTACATATCTCAATTATGGTGTTTGCATCTAATTCTTGTATAAAATGAATGAGTAAAGATGAAACTATTTGTGAACTGATGTAATGTGATGTCAAGCTTTAATTTTGAGAGAATTGTAAAGTATAACAAGTCACCGGCCACGCCCCCATGAGCACAGCCATGATCTGGCGTCATAGACCCGGCTTTTCTATTGTTACGAATAAAACCGTTATATCACCGTTATATCGGCTTGGCCCACTAGGGAATCTTCCCTATAATTTCCTTGTAACCATATCTACTGTTGTTTGTTATGCATTTCTGTGATTATTTAGTTAGTTAGTAAATAAATGATTAAGTCAAATGGTGTATGGATGATTCATAGTAAAGGCTAGGTTTGTGCAGATAACCAACCATTTATGACGTTTGGAATGAGACTAACGTGAGCATACCACTGCTGGCTTGCTTCTGAGCTAAGCAGGGTTGGTCCTGGTCAGTCCCTGGATGGGAGACCAGATGCTGCTGGAAGTGGTGTTGGAGGGCCAGTAGGAGGCACTCTTTCCTCTGGTCTAAAAAATATCCTAATGCCAGAGGGCAGTGATTGGGGACACTGACCTGTGTAGGGTGCCGTCTTTCGGATGGGACGTTAAACGGGTGTCCTGACTCTCTGTGTCATTAAAGATTCCATGGCACTTATCGTAAGAGTAGGGGTGTTAACCCCGGTGTCCTGGCTAAATTCGCAATCTGGCCATCAAACCATCACGGTCACCTAATATTCCCCAGTTTACAATTGGCTCATTCATCCCCCTCCTCTCTCCTGTAACTATTCCCCAGGTCGTTGCTGCAAATGAGAATGTGTTCTCAGTCAACTTACCTGGTAAAATAACGGATAAATGTAAAAAAAAAAAAAAAAAAAAAAGGTAAAGAATAATAATTCATTAATTAGAAGACTAATTGATCTTCCTAGTTAATTACATTTACATGATTAGTTTAATCACGTAATAATAATTACAGGGAATTGATTTGACAAAACAAGTCTTTACTTTTAATGATACCAAAGACACAACATGGTGGTTCCAAACTTCTTCAATTTAAGATGGAGGCCATTGTATGTCTCGGAGACCTTATATAGACAGGTGTGTTTCTTTACAAATCCTGTTTACCACAGCTGGACTCCAATCAAGTTGTAGAAACATCTCAAGGATGATCAATGGAAACAGGATGCAACTGAGCTCAATTTCGGGTCTCATAGCAAAAGGGTCTGAATACTTATGTAAATAAGGTACTACTGTTTTTATTTTTAAACATTTGCAAAGATGTCAAAAAAACCATTTTCACTTTGTCATCATGGGTTATTGTGTGTAGATTGCTAAGGATTTGTATTTATTTAATTAATTTTAGAAAATGTCTGTAATGTAACAAAATGTGGAAAGAGTCAGGGGGTCTGAATACTTTCCGAATGCAGTGTACGTAGTCATATAACGAGTGTTCAAATACTGTGGTATTAGTACAGTTACTTTTTCAAGTAAGGCATCCGTTACATTCAGATTTATATCTCTACCGATGTGTTACATTTTTTAAATCCTTATCTCCTGCTAACAGAATTCATGCTGTAACTGCCTAAGCTGCAGTAATGTAATGTTAACTAACTGCCTGTTCCACTCCCCTGTGTTTCTTTACCTCTACTTTACTACTTTACCAGTGAAACGTCCGTGCAGAATCTCCATGTCAACCATTTGATCTCAATCAGTTTCAAGAGAATATAGACATTTTGGAAATAGTGTATGTAATTTACAGTGGCGATGTGAATCGTGTATGGTGTAACAAACTGTTGCCTACCTGGATTTTTTTTTTCCATCTACCCAGCTAGTCTACCCAGAACCATCCCACTGGGAGCACTACATCATTTCAATGTGGATGATTGGGTATTATTTAGTTGAGATGTTGATCAATGAGATTTAAACCTTGATTCACCCCCCAAAAAAAAAAAAAAAAAAAAAAAAAAAAGCCAGAATTGAACTGTTACATTAGTTTGTAAAAATAGCCTAGACTTTAGATTATTTATTGCTTTAAAAAAAAACATAGCAACATTTGGACTGTATCTAACTGAGTTTCATCTGAGCCACTGGCTTATTAGTATTGTTTAACTTTTATTTTTGGTTTAGTTGGAGATGTGAATCCAATATATCATGTGTTAACTTGTTGTCACGACTTCCGCCGAAGTCGGTCCCTCTCCTTGTTCGGGTGGCGTTCGGAGGTCGACGTCACCGGCCTTCTAGCCATCGCCGATCCACTTTTTATTTTCCATTTGTTTTGTCCTTGTTTTACACACCTGGTTTCAATCCAGTTCATAACTCCAGAAAATGTGTTTCCCATGCTCCAGAGTCCAATGGCAGCGAGCTTTACACCACTCTAGCCGATGCTTGGGAATGCGGATGGTGATCTTAGGCTTGTGTGCGGCTGCCCAGCCATTACAAGCTATTTCATGAAGCTACCGACAAACGGTTATTGTTCTGACGTTGCTTCCAGAGGCAGTTTTGAACTCGGTAGTGAGTGTTGCAACCAAGGACAGTCATTTTAACGCACTTCAGCACCCGGCGGTCCCCTTCTGTGAGTTTCGTGGCTGAGCCATTGTTGCTCCTAGATTTTTCCACTTTACAATAACAGCACTTACAGGTCACGGGGGCAGCTCGAGCAGGGCAGAAAGTTGACGTACTGACTTGTTGGAAAGGTAGCATCCTATGACGGTGTCACATTGAAAGTCACTGAGCTCTTCAGTAAGCCAATTCTACTGTTTGTCTGTGGAGATTGCATGGCTGTGTTCGATTTTATACTTCTGTCAGCAACGGGTGTGGCTGAAATAGCCCAATTCACTAACTTGAAAGGCTGTCCACATACTATTGTACACAAAAAACATATAAAGAACATGCATAGCACTAGAGAGGGGTGGCCAGGGTTGAAAACGTTCTGTGATTGACATCATGAGTAATGTGACAATGATGACATCACCAGGGTGGAGGTCTCTGATTGGCTGTTGGCTGTCTTGTCAGAGGGCATGTTGGCTATAAAGTTGGGAGTTACAAAGCGACGAACATCACACACCTCTGGGGCCACTGGTTGGGAAGGAGGTAAGGATGGACAGAGAGCGAGAGCGAGAGAGCGAGAGAGAGATATTCCAGGGTCTTCAACATCTCTCTCTTTGATATAACTCTCTCTAACTATCTCTCCATTACTCTCTCCATCTTAGGTGGAGGTAATGTTGGAGAGATGGAGGGTCACCAGATTCTCTCTCTTTTATGTATATTTCTCTCTCTCTCTCTCTTACTCTCTCCATCTTAGGTGGAAGTAAGAATGGAGGATGTAGGGTCTCTTTATATAGCATGATGGATAGATGGATCTCTCTCTTTGTATATACGCTGTATATATGTCACTTTATATGTCTCTCTCTCTCTAACCTGGGAGGTAAGGATGAAGAGGGATCCTCCTGAGTCTTCAGCATCTCTGTCTCTCTCTCCCTCTCTCTCTCTCTCTCTCTCTCTCTCTCATGTATCTCTCTCTCTCTCTAACCTGGGAGGTAAGGATGAAGAGGGATCCTCCTGAGTCTTCAGCATCTCTCTCTCTCTCTCTCTCTCTCTCTCTCTCTCTCGTGTCTCTCTCTCTTGTGTATCTCTCTCTCTCACTCATTATCACTCTCTCTCTCGTGTCTCTCTCTCTCTTGTGTATCTCTCTCTCTCACTCATTATCTCTCTCTCTCACTCATTATCTCTCTCTCTTGTGTAGCTCTCTCTCTCTCACTCATTATCTCTCTCTCTAACTTGGGAGGTAATGATTGCAAGATAATCTATCTCTCCTCCTCCACCCCCCCCCCCACCACCACCACCTTCCCCAGTACAGTATGTTTGAGGTGAATGAGAACTACACGCGTGTGTCAGAGTTTGTGATCGTGGGCTTCCCGGGGCTCCATCCATCCTTCAACCAGCTGGTGGCCTGGTTATTCTTCTTCGTCTATGTGATCACGGTGGTGGGGAACATCCTGCTGGTGGTGCTGTTTGCCCTGGAGCGCAGCCTGCAGAAACCCATGTACATCATCATGCTCAGCCTGGCTCTGTCAGATATAGGTAAGATACTCAGCCTGGCTCTGCCAGATATAGGTAAGAAACTCAGCCTGGCTCTGCCAGATATAGGTAAGATACTCAGCCTGGTACTGTCAGATATAGGTAAGATACTCAGCCTGGTTCTGTCAGATATAGGTAAGATACCCAGCCTGGTACTGTCAGATATAGGTAAGATACTCAGCCTGGTTCTGTCAGATATAGGTAAGATACTCAGCCTGGTTCTGTCAGATACAGGTAAGATACTCAGCCTCGTTCTGTCAGATACAGGTAAGATACTCAGCCTCGTTCTGTTAGATATAGGTAAGATACTCAGCCTGGCCTGGTTCTGTCAGATATAGGTAAGATACTCAGCCTGGTTCTGTCAGATACAGGTAAGATACTCAGCCTGGTTCTGTCAGATATAGGTAAGATACTCAGCCTGGTTCTGTCAGATATAGGTAAGATACTCAGCCTGGTTCTGTCAGATATAGGTAAGATACTCAGCCTGGTACTGTCAGATATAGGTAAGATACCCAGCCTGGTTCTGTCAGATATAGGTAAGATACTCAGCCTGGTTCTGTCAGATACAGGTAAGATACTCAGCCTGGTTCTGTCAGATATAGGCAGACAGAAGAGAGAAGAGACAGAAGTCATCAAGACAGAAAGGTTATCCTGTTAAAATGTGTGTCTGTAATGACATGTTACCATGAACTTCCTGTTCAAATGTGTGGCCTGTTCTCCAATCTGCATAGCACCAAAACATTCACTCATCAATTGGTTCATGTTTCTTTAATAATGTTGAAATGTTGTGCTGCTTGTCCATGTCCCAGGCGTATGCACGGTGTCCCTTCCCAAAGTGATAGCTCGGTACTGGTGGGACGACGCTGGCATCTCTTTCTATACGTGTCTGATACAGAAACAATTCATCCACTACTTTGGAACACTCACCTCTCTCATCATGATGACCATGGCTATGGACCGATACCTGGCTATCTGCTTCCCTCTCAGGTAACATAGATCTACCTAACCCTAACCCTAACTCTCTCATCATGATGACCATGGCTTTGGATCGATACCTGGCTATCTACTACCCTCTCAGGTAACATAGATCTATTCTACAGTGAGGGGGGAAAGTATTTGATCCCCTGCTGATTTTGTACATTTGCCCACTGACAAAGAAATGATCCTTCTATAATTTTAATTGTAGGTTTCTGTGAACAGTGAAAGACAGAATAACAACAACAAAATCCAGAAAAATGCATGTCAAAAATTGTATAAATTGATTTGCATTTTAATGAGGGAAATAAGTATTTGACCCCCTCTCAATCAGAAATGTTTCTTTCTCCCAGGTGTCTGTTATCCTCTAGTGACTCCCCATCCTGCATGAGGGAGCGTAAGCATCGACTGATACTAATTAGCATAACGCAACGGACATAAATATTCCTAGAAAATATTCCTATTAATGAAAATCACAAGTGAAATATATTGAGACACAGCTTAGCCTTTTGTTAATCACCCTGTCATCTCAGAATTTCAAAATATGCTTTACAGCCAAAGCTAGACAAGCATTTGTGTAAGTTTATCAATAGCCTAGGATAGCATTTTGTCCAGCTAGCAGCAGGTAACTTGGTCACGGAAATCAGAAAAGCAATCAAATTAAATAATTTACCTTTGATGAGCTTCGGATGTTTTCACTCACGAGACTCCCAGTTAGATAGCCAATGTTCCTTTTTCCAAAAAATATTATTTTTGGAGGCGAAATAGATCTGTTTGTTCTTCACGTTTGGCTGAGAAATCGCCCAGAAATTGCAGTCACGAAAACTCCAAAAAACATTCCAAATTAGCTCCATAATATCGACAAAAACATGGCAAACCTTTTTATAATCAATCCTCAAGGTGTTTTTCAAATATCTATTCGATAATATAACCACCGGGACAATTGGTTTTTCAGTAGGACCGATTGGAATAATGGCTACCTCTGTATTTTACACAAGACTCACTCTGGGAGCCATCAGGTGACCAGTTGCGCAATGTAGCCGCTTACGGGTATTCTTCAACATAAATGCGTAAAACTACGTCACAAGGCTGTAGACACCTTGGGGAATACGGAGAAAAAGTAATCTGGTTGATAGCCCATTCAGCATTCTAGCATCTTGTCCTGACAAAATATTCTGTTTACTACGGGAACGTTATTTTTCAAAAAATGAAAATACTGCCCCCTAGTCACAAAAGGATCTATACAGGTAACGACCTGAGATTAGGAGCACTCCCTTTAAGAGTGTGCTCCTAATCTCAGCTTGTTACCTGTATAAAAGACACCTGTCCACAGAAGCAATCAATCAATCAGATTCCAAACTCTCCACCATGGCCAAGACCAAAGAGCTCTCCAAGGATGTCAGGGACAAGATTGTAGACCTACACAAGGCTGGAATGGGCTACAAGACCATCGCCAAGCAGCTTGGTGAGAAGGTGATTATTCGCAAATGGAAGAAACACAAAATAACTGTCAATCTCCCTCGGCCAGGGGCTCCATGCAAGATCTCACCTAGTGGAGTTGCAATGATCATGAGAACGGTGAGGAATCAGCCCAGAACTACACGGGAGGATCTTGTCAATGATCTCAAGGCAACTGGGACCATAGTCACCAAGAAAACAATTGGTAACACACTACGCCGTGAAGGACTGAAATACTGCAGCGCCCGCAAGGTCCCCCCTGCTCAAGAAAGCACATATACATGCCCGTCTGAAGTTTGCCAATGAACATCTGAATGATTCAGAGGACAACTAGGTGAAAGTGTTGTGGTCAGATGAGACCAACATGGAGCTCTTTGGCATCAACTCAACTCGCCTTGTTTGGAGGAGGAGGAATGATGCCTATGACCCCAAGAACACCACCCCCACCGTCAAACATGGAGGTGGAAACATTATGCTTTGGGGGTGTTTTTCTGCTAAGGAGACAGGACAACTTCACCGCATCAAAGGAACGATGGATGGGGCCACATACCGTCAAATCTTGGGTGAGAACCTCCTTCCCTCAGCCAGGGCATTGAAAATGGGTCGTGGATGGGTATTCCAGCATGACAATGACCCAAAACACACGGCCAAGGCAACAAAGGAGTGGCTCAAGAAGAAGCACATTAAGGTCCTGGAGTGGCCTAGCCAGTCTCTAGACTAGACCTTAATCCCATAGAAAATCTGTGGAGGGAGCTGACTGTTCTAGTTGCCAAACGTCAGCCTCGAAACCTTAATGACTGGGAGAAGATCTGCAAAGAGGAGTGGGACAAAATCCCTCCTGAGATGTGTGCAAACCTGGTGGCCAACTACAAGAAACTGAGTCTGAAACATCTGACCTCTGTGATTGCTAACAAGGGTTTTGCCACCAAGTACTAAGTCATGTTTTGCAGAGGGGTCAAATACTTATTTCCCTCATTAAAATGCAAATCAATTTATAACATTTTTGACATGCGTTTTTCTGGATTTTCTGTTGTTATTCTGTCTCTCAATGTTCAAATAAACCTACCATTAAAATTATAGACTGATCATTTCTTTGTCAGTGGGCAAATGTACAAAATCAGCAGGGGATCAAATGCTTTTTTCCCTCACTGTACCTAACCCTAACCTTAACTCATAAGAGTATAAATCCTGTCTGAGCTATATCGTATTGTTTTCAGAAGGTCATACCAAGGATCAATTTACTGTTTGATTTTGAATTTTAAGACCCCTTGAAACGTATTTTTTAAATCTTTTTTTATGTGATGATAAAATAGTTTTGGCCTTACTGTTATTAGCCCATACAAACACAATGTATAACAGATTCACTGCATGGGACAACAGCTGGTCCTTACTGTTAATTGTCTATACTTTGACCATTTTCAGGGCCTTCCTCTGACACCACCTGGTATAGAGGTCCTGGATGGCAGGAAGCTTGGCCCCAGTGATGTACTGGGCCGTACGCACTACCTTCTCTAGCGCCTTATTGTCGGATGCCGAGCAGTTAACATACCAGGCAGTGATGCAACCGGTCAGGATGCTCTCGATGCTGCAGCTGTAGTACTTCTTGAGGATCTGGAGAGCCATGCCAAATCTTTTCAGTCTCCTGAGGGGGAAAAGGTGTTGTCATGCCCTCTTCAAGACTGTCTTGGTGTGTTTGGACCATGATCGTTTGTTGGTGATGTTAATGGGGGCCTGTTCAGCCCTCCTTTTACTACAGTCAATGATTAGCTCATTTGTCTTGCTCACATTTAGGGAAAGATTGTTGTCTTGGCACGACACTGCCAGGTCTCTGACCTCCTCCCTGTAGGCTGTCTCATTGTTGTTGGGATTCAGACCACTGTTGTGTTGTCAGCAAACTTAATGATGGTGTTGGAGTCGTGCTTGGCCACGCAGTCATGGGTGAACAGGGAGTACAGGAGGGGACTGAGCACGCACCCCTGAGGGGCTCCTGAGGGGCCCCAGTGTTGAGGATCAGCAATGCAGATCTGTTGTTGCAGATGACCACCTGTGTGCGGCCAATCAGGAAGTCCAGGATCCAGTTTTAGAGTGTTGTATTTAGTCCCAGGGTACTTAGCTTAGTGATGAGCTTTGTGGGCACTATGATGTTGAACGCTTAGCTGTGGTCAATGAACAGTATTCTCACAAAATGTCGGTGTTCCTTTTGTCCAGGTGGGAAAGGGCAGTGTGGAGTGTGATTGAGATTGCGTAATCTGTGGATCTGTTGGGGCAGTAAGTGAATTGGAGTGGGTCTAGGGTTTCTTTGATGATGGTGTTGATGTGAGTCATGACCAGCCTTTCAAAGCACTTCATGGCTACCGACGTGTGTTCTACGGGGCAGTAGTCATTTAGGCTTGCTACCTTCGCTATCTTGGGCACAGGGATTATGGTGGTCTGCTTGAAACATGTAGGTAATACAGACTCGGTCAGGGAGAGGTTGAAAATGTCAGTGAAGACACTTGCCAGTTGGTCCGTGCATGCTCTGAGTACACGTCCTGGTAATCTGTCTGGCCCCGCAGCCTTATGAATGTTGAGCTGTTTAAAGGTCTTGCTCACATCTGCTATGGAGAGCGCGCACAAAAAGCTTATCTCTCTCATATTTTGTGCACAAATGTGTTTATATCCCATTTGGTAAGCATTTCATCTTTGCCAAGACAATCCATCCACCTGACAGGTGTGGCATATCAGGAAGCTGATTAAACAGCATGATCATTACACAGGTGCATATTGTGCTGGGGACCATATAAGGTCACTCTATGATGTGCAGCTTTGTCACACAGCACAATGCCGCAGATGTCTCAAGTTTTGAGGGAGTGTGCAATTGGCATGCTTACTGCAGGAATTTACACCAGAGCTGTTGCCATAGAATTGATTGTTATTTTCTCTACGATAAGGCATCTACAAAGTTGTTTTAGAGAATTTGGAATTACGTCTAACCGTCCTCACAAACACAGACCAGGTATAACCACGCCAACTCAGAACCTCCACATCCAGCTTCTTCACCTACGAGATCGTCTGAGACCAGCCACCAAGACAACTGATGAAACTGAGGAGTATTTCTGTCTGTAATAAAGCCCTTTCGTGATGAAAAACATATTCTGATTGGCTGGGCCTGCCTCCCCAGTGGGTGGACTTGACTCCCAAGTGGGTGGGCCAATGCCCTCCTATGCCCACCCGTGGCTGTGCCCCTGCCCAGTCATGTGAAAATAAGAGATTAGGGCCAAATGAATTTATTTCAATTGATTCATTTCCTTATATGTAACATTTTTGAAATTGTTGCATTTTGCATTTATATTCTTGTTCAGTCTCCTGTAGATATATCTACCTGTAACTCCCTGTATTTCCCTCTCAGGTGTTCATATGATAACGACCAACCTTTTACAGAAGGCAACTCACAGATAACTCTGTCTCTTTCTCTCTTTCTCATCCCCTATCCCACCCATCTCTCCCCCCTCTCCCACCCCTCTCCCCCCTCACCCCCTCTCCCACCCATCTCTCCCCCTTCCTCCCTCTCTACCAGGTACACACAGCTGATGACCAACAGGACCATGTCTCTCCTAACAGCCCTGTCCTGGGTGTCAGCCATGATAGTACCAGGCATCACCACCATCCAGACATCCCAGATGCCTTTCTGTGGGCCCAACCGCATCATCCACTTCTACTGCAACACCGTGTCAATGAACCAGTCAGTGCCCGCATCCCAAATTGCTCCCTATTCTCTTTAAAGTGCACTACTTTTGACTCCTAGTTACTTTACTGTATTATACTTGATGTATATATACTATATGTATTTTTTTTAAATGATCAAATAAATTCAGTCAACCAACCAATCAACCAACCAACCACTCACTCACTCACTCAACAGGCTGTCGTGTGCTGACATCTCGTCCCAGAGCACAGTATCCGTCTCACTATCCATGTTCGTCCTCTTCCTCCCCTTCAGCTTCATCGTCTTCTCCTACGTCAACATCATCGTCAGCGTGATGCGCATGGCTAACGCACAGGTCAGAATTCAGGAGGTGTGGGGTGTGCATGGCTAACGCACAGGTCAGAATTCTGGAGGTGTGGAGTGTGAGGGTGGGGTGTGCATGGCTAACGCACAGGTCAGAATTCTGGAGGTGTGGAGTGTGAGGGTGGGGTGTGCATGGCTAACGCACAGGTCAGAATTCCGGAGGTGTGGAGTGTGAGGGTGGGGTGTGCATGGGGAGGAGGGGTGGGTGATGCAGGGGGCTGGGTGGGAGAAGGGGTGGGGAGTGCAGGGGGCTGGGTGGGAGAAGGGGTAAGGAGGGGTGTGTGTGAGGAGGGGTAAGGAGGGGTATGGGGTGCAGGGGGCTGGTTTGGAGGAGGGGTAAGGAGGGGTGTGTGAAGAGGGGTGCGTGAAGAGGAGGGTGTGTGACCCCACCACTAAATGTTTATGAGCATGGTCTTCTATTATGAGCTCAACATAACATAAGGTTTAGGCTACTACACATGATACTCTAATTTTCCCTATACCCAACAGGAGGTTGCTACCACATAGCCTATGAATGAAAGTTTACACAGGTCGAGAGAAATTGGAGTAATCAAGCTGACAGTGGCATTCAATACCACCTTGCACACTCTTGCCTGCGTCTAGTTGATCTAGGGTGTAATCATTAGTCCAACAATTGTAAACAAGAGTTTATATTGGAGAAGTTCAGCCATGTTTATCCCCATTTCGTTCCATTTACTTCCTTTTAATATATGTTTTTCAACAGAATCTACGTAATGAATACATCCCTGATCACACGCAAACACAGATCACTTTCATAGCAGCCACATACAAACAGCATGATCACTTTGCTTGTTGTATAATTCCTTCTCGCATCTACATGCTCTCTTCCTCTCACCCTTTCCCTTCACTTGCACAACACATCAGCTGTCTGTGACCAGACGGGAAAAAAAATTCCAAGCCACCCTTCATTTGATAACCATTAACTACTACACACCGCCTACATAATTGTCACCATATTAGCTCATGTCATAGTCAACATAGCTACTAGATTTCACACGCTAGTAAACCCGGTACAATCATGCACTACAGTCTACAGTCAGCAAGCAGTTTAGCAGTTACATCGGAGGGACCGGGTGGCAATAAATTAATAAGATCAAAAGGTTACATTGACTTGGAAGAGTGCCAGTGTTGGATAGCCATAGCCAGCTAGCTAACATAGGATCTCTCTTTGTTTGAGCTGGGTGTTTGAGTAGGCTAAACTAGCTAGACGCATTTGCTAGCTAAATAAGTGAAAGTGAAAAAAATACAATGAAATATAGTTTGCTCTCTTTCTTGCTTCTCCTTCATTAGTTCAAAACTGCTCAAGTATTGTCTATCTTTCTCTTTGAGTCCACTACACACCACATTTTATGCGCTACAGCGCTCACTAGCTGTAGCTTATGCTTTCAGTACTAGATTCATTCTCTGATCCTTTGATTTGGTGGACAATGTCAGTTCATGCTGCAAGAGGACTTCCTCCAGGAGTTGTCATAATTACTGTGTAACTCTATGGAAGGAAGTGAGAACCATGAGCCTCCTAGATTTTGTACTGAAGTCAATGTACCCAAAGGAGGACGGAAACTAGCCATCCTCCAGCTACACCATGGTGCTACCCTACAAAGTGTTGTTGAGGCTACTGTAGACCTTCATTATAAAACAGTCTGCTGTAATCAAATATTTGCTGACGTGAATATATTTACTACAGTTTTATCTAAAAATTATAACTTTTTTATGTTTCACTATTTTATTTTTAGAAATTAACTGAGGAGTATGTTCCTTCCCATCCTCATCTGAGGAGCCTCCTCTGCATTAAACCTGGACTGCCAGGTTCACCATTTCAACTTTAAATAACACATTGCTTGTCCTGTCCTGTCTCTGTCTGTAATTTTAACCACTCTCTACTAACCCTAACCCACTGAGAACACTTTCCTCTCTCTAACCCAGGGCAGGCTGCAGACCTTCTCTACCTGCTCCTCAGGGCTGTGTCATTCTTATCTAAACTAAACCTTTCCTCTAACCCACTATTCTCCCCTCTCTAACCCAGGGCAGGGTGAAGACCTTCTCTACCTGTGCTACTCAGGGCTGTATCATCCTTATTTACTACATCCCCCGCTTCGTAGTGAACGCTACACCCATCAACCCCAACCTGACCATGACCCCTGACCTCCGCATCGGCCTCACCCTTTTACACAGGTAGGTAGACCACAGATTAGAGAGTTGGGCTGGGAACCCAAAGGTTGCTAGTTCAAGTCCCGGGCCGGGCGATGCAAAAGTGTGGAATGATCTGGCTATTTTGTCAGATCATTACTACCACTGACGTTGTGCACTTATCCCAAAAACAGCTATCCATCCAGGCGCTCCCCCGTCTGAAATAAACCCCTTCTGTCCCTCTCTCCCCCTCCTGTCTCTTTCTCCCGCTCCCCTTCATTCCTGTCCCTGTCCCCCTCTCCCCTCCCGTCCTGCCCCCTCTCTGTTTCTCCCCCTCCCCTTCATTCCTGTCCCTCTCTCCCTTTCTTCCCTCCCCTCCTGTCCCCCTCTCCCCTCCCGTCCTGCCCCCCTCTCTGTTTCTCCCCCTCCCCTCCTGTCTCCCCTCCTATCCCTGTCCCTTTCTTGCCCTCTCCCTTCTCCCCCCTGGCATCCAGAGTTGGTGGAAGACTTCTCCACCTGTAGTTCTCAGCTGTGTATCATCTCTCCGTACTACGTCCCCCGGTGCTGTGTCTATACCAGCAGCGTCATCAACTTCTCCATTAGCCAGGACTTAGTTCTCGGCCTAACCCTGCTCTACAGGCAGGTAGCTTAGAGGTTAGAGAAGCGGGCCAGCAACCAGAAGGTTGTCAGTTTGAATCCCATGTTTGCCAGGGAAAAATGTGGTTGGGAGTGGTGGGTTGCTGGTGTCTGTGTCCTAGATGCCATCACCTGCTGTTGTGCCTTTGAGCAAGGCAATTAACCCCTAAATGCCTCACTGGGCACTACACTAGTAGCTGCCCATTGCTCCTGTGTGTGTGTGTGTGTGTGTGTGTGTGTGTGTGTGTGTGTGTGTGTGTGTGTGTGTGTGTGTGTGTGTGTGTGTGTGTGTGTGTGTGTGTGTGTGTGTGTGTGTGTGAATAAAGTATTCTTCTTATTCTACAGTCTGCTGCCACCCCTAGTCAACCCCTTCATCTACTGCATCCGTACCAAGGAGATCAGGGCTTTCCTGGCCAAGTGGACCAACCGAGGGCAGTCCAACGCACATCACAAACCCTGCATCCACCCCATAGCCTGCTGACAGGCACTCAGGCAGCCTGCCGCTTATAAAATCACACAGGGGGCATTATTACTGCATACATCTCCTGTTCTCTCACCTATGAAGGAAGCCATTGGCCGAAACGTCATCTGGCCATGCAGATGTTGAGCCCCAGATCTGATATGTTTTTTACATTTCATTATTCAATATGGTAAACAATAAACTTTCACACTTGTTTTTGCTGTCTGGTAGTTTGTTTTTGTTCCCATATACTGAATGTGCTGTGAACGAAGAGACTACACCACATTCAGACAGCAACAATCATATCTTCATTTGAAATATCACTTCACTCAAATAAGACTGATGTCATCAAATCACATTTGATACGTTTTCATACCTGCAGTTTAACCCTTAAAGGGGCAATCCAGAATTGGTACATCATTATTTTACTTTGAAATGAATCATATATTAGCTGTGGATTCTTGAAGATTATAATTTATAAATGCCCCATGAGCTTAGTTCAAGGCCGTGCCCCATCAGAAGTGCCGTGCCCCATCAGAAGTGCCGTGCCCCATCAGAAGTGCCGTGCCCCATCAGAAGTGCCGTGCCCCATCAGAAGTGCCGTGCCCCATCAAAACCCAAAATATAAACTTGTTTACTCCACATGTGTAAACAAGGTCAATGTAAATGTACAGTATAGTTTCAAAACATGGTTAAAACTAGACTTTTGATCTCATGGATGCAAGCAGCTCATTGGTAAGTAAGTTACTGTTTATCATATTGCAGTAAACCTACTGTCATCTAAATGCTGTAACAAAGCAAGTACTGTGTAATGACCAGTGCTGGGGGTAACCTTTAATGTGTTAGTGTAATGAACACGATGGGAGACAGAGAGCTGGTTTCAAGCGCAGGGTGAAGCAGGTGTTTATTGGTAAAGGACCACAGGAGGAGGCAGGTAGCTGGGTCCAGGGGCAGGCAGAAGGTCATAAACAGGGGGTCCGACAAGGCAACAGTACAGGCAGGGAAAAGGCTAGTAACGTCATCTGGGAGATCAGACAATAGGTTCATAACAGGAAATCCGATAGGCTGAGGTACAGGCAGGGAATAGGCAAAAGGCGTCGTTAGTGAGGCAGGCAAAAACTATCATACACTGGAGGAATAGACTACAGGAAAAACAGAGCTCTGAATAGAAGTGTGTCACAAAACAAACAATACCTCACAATGATGGAGTGCAAAGGAACTGAACTAAATAGTGTGTGATGAATGACATGCAGGTGTGTGAACAGGAAAATGGGCTGGAAAGGTAGCTGCGTTCGGTGGATCTACGTGTTTGAGAGTGTGAGTTGGAAGCAGACGTTACAATTACAGTAATACGCTACTTTTATGCTTCATTCTACAGCTAGAGGACTCCTGATATCTCCACGAGTGATAAGTATAACTTTTGTCTTTATCTAATCTCACTGCAACCCCCTTCCAGGTCTCTGATCACTAATTTGTTTCCTTTTCTGTCTCCCTTTCCTCCATCCCTAGCCACTCAGCCCCTACCCAGATGGCCATGATCCTTTGCAATCTTTGCTCTCTCTCTCACACGACTCTCTCCTCTTCTATCCTATCATCTCTCCCTGCTGCTAAATCTGTTGCCCTCCTGTTCCTGATTCTGTCTCTTTGACCCTACTCTCCTCCCTTTCCTCATCCTATGACTCACACCGTCCCCTGTCTACCCGGCTGGCCGGCTCGGCCCTCCCCTCCTGCTCCATGGCCGAGTGACTCATTGCGAGCTTACAGAACAGGGCTGAGGGCAGCTGAGCAAAAATGTAGAAAAACAAAACTTCCGGAGGACCTCTCATCCTTTCACTCCTTCCTCTCTACCTTCTCTTCCTCTGTATTCACTGCTAAAGCCACTTTCTATCACTCTAAATTTCAAGCTTCTGCCTCTAAACCGAGTAAACTCTTTTCCACTTTCTCAAGCTTTCCTTAATCCTCCACCCCATCACCCTCCCTCCTTCCTCTCTGCGGATGACTTTGTCAACCACTTTGAAAAATAAGTTTGAAGACATCCGCTCCTTATTCACTCAGCCTATTGAGTACACTGGTCTCAGTCACACAGAACTTCCCTACGCCTTGACCTCTTTCTCTTTTCTCTCTCCAGATAAAATCCTGTGATTAGTAAGATCCGGCCGTCTGACAAGCTGCCCACTAGACCCCATCCCAAATCAAATCAAATGGTGTTGGTCACATACACATGGTTAGCAGATGTTATTGCAAGTGTAGCGAAATGCTTGTGCTTCAGACAGTGCAGCAAAATCTAACATGTAATCTAACAATTCCACAACAACTACCTGATACACACACATCTAAGTAAGGAATGGAATAAGAATATATACATATAAATATACGGATGAGCAATGACAGAGCGGCATAGGCAAGATGCAATAGATGGTATAAAATACAATATCTTTTCACCCTTCTCCAGACCATCTCTGGAGACCATCTGAGATTCCTCACTTCCCTCATCAACTCATCCCTGACCACTGGCTGCATCCCCTCTGACTTCAAAATGGCCCGAGTTGCTCCCCTCCTCAAGAAACCAACACTTGACTCATCTGAAGTCAAACTACAGACCTGTATACCTTCTTTCTTTTCTTTCCAAAACACTTGAGCATTCTGTCTCTGATCAACTCTCTCGTTATCTCTCTCAGAACAATCTTCTTGGCCCTAACCAGTCAGGCTTCAAGACGGGTCACTTAACCTAGACTGCTCTTCTCTGTGTCATAGAGGCTCTCCGCACTGCAAAAGCAGAATCTCTATCCTCTGTTCTCATCCAAGATCTATCCACTGTTGCAGTGAACCATCAGATCCTCCTCGACACCCTCTCAGGGCTGGGAGTCTCAGCCTCTTCACATTCTTGGATTGTATCCTACCTGGCAGTCCGCTCCTACCAGGTGACGTGGTAGCTCCATCATATCCTCACATGGTCTCTCATATCATTGCTATGCGGATGACACTCAACTACTTTTCTCCTTCCCTCCTTCAGACACCTAGGTGGCGACACGCCCGCCTGGCAGATATCTCAACTTGGATGTCGGCCCACCACCTCAAGCTCAACCTCGACAAGACGGAGCTGCTCTTCCTCCCGGGGAAGGCCTGTCCACTCAAAGACCTCTCCACAGTGTCTCCTTTTCAGAGTGCAAAGAACCTTGGCGTGACCCTGGACAACATCCTGACGTTCTCTGCAAACATCAAACCAGTGTCCTGCAGGTTCATGCTCTACAACATCTGTAGAGTACAACATCTACCTCACACAGAAGGGCGGCGGAGGTCCTAAACCAGGCAGTTGTCATCTCCCGTCTGTACTACTTCAACTCGCTGTTGGCTAGGCTCCCCGCTTGTGCCATCAAACTCCTACAACGTATGCAGAATGCTGCAGCCCAACTAGGTTTCAACCTGCCCAAGTTTTGCCATGACACCTTGCTCCTCCGCACACTCTACTGGCTTCCAGTTGAGGCTCGCATCCACTACCAGTGGATGTAGTGGATGTCTCTGGTCTCTTGGCCCTTCCAACCTTACAGGAGGGCAGCCCCCACATAGCCCACTCCAAGCTCTTCTCTGTCCTGGAATCCCAATGGTGGAACTAGGTTCCCCTTGAAGTTAGGACAGCAGAGTCCCTGCCCATCTTTTAAAAGCATCTGAAACCCTACCTCTTCACAGAGTATCTTAAATAATCCCCCTCCTCACCTCAATCCCCCCTCCCTTTCCTGACTCAACACTTGACCCCCTTGCCCTTTCTATCAACACTTCTACCCCCTTGTCCCACCTAGCTATGTATCTTAAGATAAATACACTAAGTCGCTCTGGATAAGAGGGTCTGCTAAATGACACAAATGTAATTTAGTAGTGTAATATAACATGCAGTGTCTTTGGAAAGTATTCAGACCCCTTGACTTTTTCCAAATGTTGTTAGGTTACAGCCTTATTCTAAAATGTATTAAATGGGTGTTAATTTCTCATCAATCTACACAAAATACCCAATAATGACAAAGCACAAACAGGTTTCAGACATTTTTGCTAACTTATTAAAAAATGAAAAACTGACATTTTACATTTACATAAGTATTCAGACCCTTTATTCAGTACTTTGTTGAAGCACCTTTGGCAGCGATTACAGCCTCGAGTCTTCTTGGGTACACTACAAGCTTGGCACACCTGTATTTGAGGAGTTCCTCCCATTCTTCTCTGCAGATCCTCTCAGGCTCTGTCAGGTTGGATGGCTCACAACACTGTACAGCTATTTTCAGGTCTCTCCAGAGATGTACGATCGGGTTCAAGCATGCTCTGGCTTGGCCACTCAAGGACATGCAGAGACTTGACACGAAGCCCCTTCTGCGTTGTCTTGGCTGTGTGCTTTGGGTCATTGTCCTGTTGAAAGGTGAACCTTCACCCCAGTCTTCATCAAGGATCTCTCTGTACTTTGCTCCGTTCATTTTTGCCTCGATCCTGACTAGTCTCTCAGTCCCTGACGAAGAAAAACATCCCCACAGCATGATTCTGCCACCACCGGGTTTCACCGGAGGGATGGTGCCAGGTTTCCTTCAAACGTTACGCTTGAAATACAGGCCAAAGAGTTCAATCTTGGTTTCATCTGACCAGAGTTTCTCGTGGTCTGAGAGCCTTTAAGTGCCTTTTGGCAAACTCCAAGTGGACTGTCGTGTGTCTTTTACTGAGGAGTGGCTCCCATCTGGCCAATCTAACATAAAGGCTTGATTGGTGGAGTGCTGCAGAGATGGTTGTCCTTCTTGAAGGTTCTCCAATCTCCACAGAGGAACTCTGGGTCTCTGTCAGAGTGACCATCGAGTTCTTGGTCACCTCCCAAACCAAGGCCCTTCTCCCTCAATTACGCAGTTTGTCCGGGTGGCCAGCTCTAGGAAGAATGATGGAGGCCACTGTGTTCTTGGGGTCCTTCAATGCTGTCTCTGAGACCTTATATAGACAGGTGTGTGTCTTTACAAATCATGTTACCACAGGTGGACTCCAATCAAGTTGTAGAAACATCTCGAGGATGATCAATGGAAACAAGATGCACCTGAGCTCAATTTAGGGTCTCATAGCAAAGGGTCTGAATACTTATGTAAAGAAGGTATTACTGTTTTTTTTTTATATACATTTGCAAAAATGTTTTTTTTTAAACTGTTTTCACTTTGTCATTATGTGTGTAGATTGCTTTGGATTTGTATTCATTAAATCAATTTTAAAATAAGTATGTAGTGTAACAAAATGTGGAAAGAGTCAAGGGGTCTGAATACTTTCCGAATGCAGCGTACGTAGTCATATAACGAGTGTTCAAATATTGTGGTATTTGCACAGTTACTTTTTCAAGTAAGGCATCCGTTACATTCATATTTATATCTCTACCGGTGTGTTACAGTTTTAAATCCTTGTCTCCTGCTAACAGAATTCATGCTGTAACTGCCTAAGCTGCAGACATTAAATGTTAACTAATTGCCTTTTAACTAATTGCCTGTTTCATTTTTGTGCTCAACCTCCATTCACCTTTATCACTGTCAATCGTAAACGATAGGCGGATTTTTCAAGTTTTATCAGTGAAACGTCCGTGCAGAATCTGCATGTCAACCATTTGATCTCAATCAGTTTCAAGAGAAAATAGATATTTTTGAATTAGTCTATGTAACTAACAGTGGTGATGTGAATTATGTAAGCTTACAGTGAGCGAATTTTAGAGCAAATGGTGTTAACAAACTGTAGCCTACGTGGTTTTTTAAAATCTACCCAGCAAGTCTACCCAGAAGCATCCCACTGGGAACACTACGACATTTCAATGTGGATGATTGGGTAATATTTGGCTGAGATGTTGATCAATGAGATTTAAACCTTTATTCACCCAACAAAACAGGCAGAATTGAATTTAAAAAGCTCAACAATGTTCAAATGGGAATACAATGTCAGATATTTTGTATTTATACAACTTAGGGCTCTATTCATTATGTAAAAGCTTTCCCAACACTGTAGTCTCTCGTGAACATGCTCCCTTTGATTACTTCAGAAGACAATAATAGTTAGGGAAAGGGGATACCTGGTTATTTGCAAAACTGAATGCATTCAACCGAAATGTGTCTTCCGCATTTAACCCAACCCCTCTGAATCAGAGAGGTGCAGTGGGGGCGGCTGACTTAACCGACATCCACTTCATCAGCACCCAGGAGCAGTTGTTGTTGGGGGTTAACTGCCGGCAGCATCGGAGTAACGGACGGCTCTGGCAGCTCCTGACTGACAGGCAGCTTTGGCAGCTCCTGACAGACGGTAGTCTCTGGCAGCTCAGGACAGACGGGCGACTCTGGCAGCTCAGGACAGACGGGCGACTCTGGCAGCTCAGGACAGACGGGAGACTCTGGCAGCTCAGGACAGACGGGAGACTCTGGCATCTCAGGACAGACGGGAGACTCTGGCAGCTCAGGACAGGCGGGAGACTCTGGCAGCTCAGGACAGAAGGGAGACTCTGGCAGCTCAGGACAGACGGGTGACTCTGGCAGCTCAGGACAGACGGGAGTCTCTGGCATCTCAGGACAGATGGGCGACTCTGGCAGCGGTGAGCACGCGCCTGTAGGGAGGAGACGGAGAGACAGCCTGGTGCGGGGGGCTGCCACCGGAGGCCTGGTGCGTGGAGGAGGCACCGGATAGACCAGACCGTGGAGGCGCACTGGAGGTCTCGAGCACCGAGCCAGCACAACCCTACCTGGCATGATACTCCCCGTAGCCAGGCCAGTGCGGCGAGGTGGAATAGACAGCACTGGGCTGTGCTGGCGAACCGGGGACACCATGCGTAGGGCTGGTGCCATGTACCCCGGCCCAAGGAGACGCACTGGAGACCAGATGCGCTGAGCCGGCTTCATGGCACCTGGCTCGATGCCCACCCTAGCCCGGCCGATACGAGGCGCTGCGATGTAACGCACCGGGCTATGCCTGCGCACCGGGGACACGTGCCTCACGGCATAACACGGTGCCTGCCCGGTCCACCTCTCTCCACGGTAAGCACGGGGAGTTGGCTCAGGTCTCCTACGTGACTTAGCCACACCCCCCGTGTGCCTTCCCCCCAATATATTTTTTGGGCTGCCTCTCGTCCCAGCCGCGCTGCCATGCTGCCTCTTCATACCACCGCCACTCAGCTTACGCTGCCTCCAGCTCTGCTTTGGGGTGGAGATATTCCCCAGCCTGTGCCCAGGGTCCCTTGCCGTCCAGAATCTCCTCCCATGTCCATGAGTCCCGAGATTTCTGTTGCTGCCCGATACCACGCTGCTGGTGGGTGATTCTGTAATGTGCGTCGTCCTCGTCTGAGGAGTACGAAGGATCAGAGGACCAATGCGCAGCGTGGTACGTGTTCATGATGAATTTATTAAACACAGAACACTAAAACCAAAATAACAAAGAGAATGACACAAAACGAAACAGTCCTGTCTGGTGACATACACAAAGTCAGAAAACAATCACCCACGAAACACAGGTGGGAAAAGGCTACCTAAGTATGATTCTCAATCAGAGACAACTAACGACACCTGCCTCTGATTGAGAACCATACCAGGCCAAACGCAAATCACAACATAGAAAAACGAACATAGACAACCCACCCCAACTCACGCCCTGACCAACCTAAAACAAAGACATAAGAAAAGAACTAAGGTCAGAACGTGACACTTAGCTTGTGTCCCATGCCCAATTAAGATTTCCCATGGGACTATGCAAGGCAAGGGCGTCCTCTTCCCTGAGCCAGCACTACAGCTGACCTCATACCTCATATGCCCTCCTCAAGTTGGAGGGATCTAAATTGGGTTCTCAGGTGGGGGTGGAGGGTCATGAAGTTATAGGCAAGCAAGGGTCCTTCCGTTTGATCCAGATCCACTGGCTGCCTCTTTCAGCTGCTTGAGAAACTGCTCTGACGGTCTGCCGCAGAGCCTGTCCATGGATTCCAAGTTCTTTCAGCAACGATGGTGGAAGAAGCCACGAATCATCTGCATCCCACTTCAACTGGCCAGACTTTTGCATTCCAGCCACTCTGAGTTGCATCTGCTGCCAGAAGTCCAAACTGTAGGCACCAAAGCTTGAGCTTCCCAGGCAGTAGGGTTTTGTTGTTGTTCTCAAGACCGTTGGCGATGTCCTGCCTTACTTGCTGCACTTGATCTTTATCCCAGAGGCTTTCATTGTACCATCTACCCAGGCTCTTGACGGGTGGCTCAGACACTGTTGGTATCGGGTCATCTCCAATGCAGAACCTCACATCTTTAAGCTGTCCCTTGACTATGGAGATGCTTTGAGATTTGCTTGGCTTGATTTTCATCCGGGCCCACTTGATGTTATCCTGCAGTTTTGCAAGTAGCCACCTGGTGCATCCTGCAGTGGTGGTCAGTGTAGTCATGCCATCCATGTATGCTCGGGAGATGGAGCCCTTCCTTAGTTCTCTCACCACCGACCACCCATCTCGATGCCCTGATGATGACTTCCATGGCCATAGTGAAGGCCAGAGGAGAAATTGTGCAGCCTGCCATTATGCCTACTTCCAAGCGCTGCCATGTTGTTGTGAAGTCAGGTGTTGTGAAACACAATTGCAGGTCTTGGAAATAGGCCTTTACCAGTGTAGTGATGTGTTCTGGTACATGGAAAATGTTGAAGGATTCTCAGAGGAGTTCATGGGGAACTGAGCCAAAGGCATTGGCCAGGTCAAGGAAGATGACATAGAGGTCTCTCTTGTCCTTCTTAGCTGTTTGGATCTGGTGCCAAATCATACTAGTATGTTCCAGGCAACCAGAGAAACCAGGAATGCCTGCTTTCTGTACAGATGTATCAATGTAAGTGGACAGGCTCTGTGCTATTATACTGAAAAAGATCTTCCCTTCAGCGTTGAGAAGGGAGATTGGTCGGAATTTACTGATGTCTGTCGCATCCTTCTCTTTCGGAATTAGCACACCACCAGCCTTCGCCATGCCTTTGGTATTATTTCCTTCTGCCACACTATCCTCATGAGCCTCCAAAGAAAGCGTAGAACATCCAGGGCGTTCTTGTAGAGCTTGTATGGTACTCCATTAGGCCCAGGAGCTGAGGCCGCTCTTGCTCGTCGGACAACATTCTCTACTTCCTTCCATTTTGGAGGGTCAGTGTCTAGATTGAATTCTGGTGGTTGAATAGGTGGGATGTCATGTGGGATGATTATCTGCTCATGCCTTTTCGTGTCTTGGTGGACGTTTCCAGGTGTTCTTCCAGTTCAGGCTTTGGAGTTTCTAGGATTCCGCACTTTTCCTTTGCGAAGAGGTCTTTGACAAACTTAAATGGGTTTTTATAGAACCGTGTTCTTGAGTGTTCCTTCTTCCTACGAAGTTTCCTTAAGTTTTCCACTCTTCACAAGGTTGCCAGCCGACATTTGATGTCTGCTTGGAGTAGCATGAGACCTTCTCTCTCTGCATCAGAGGCCTTCTTCCACTGCTTCCTCAGCTGCCTTCCCTCTCTGCATCAGAGGCCTTCTTCCACTGCTTCCTCAGCTGCCTTCCCTCTCTGACAAGTATCTCTATCTCCTGCTGCCTCCTAGATTTGGCTGGTGGTGTCTTGCAACTTCTCCTTTCGTTTACTCCAAAGCGCTCTTCTCCGTAGTGGTAGATAATGTCTCCCATCCTTTCAAGATTTTTCTCTGCTGTTCCTACCTTCCAAGATTTTTGTCAGGTCGTTGTTGATTGTTTCCCACTCTCTCTTTTCAACAGCTTTTGGGCCACTTCACACTCGGTTTATCCACCGGCATTTCTGTGCTTGTGTTATCCTCCTCCGTTACAGGGGTGCTGATGCTCTGAGAACTCAGCGTCCCATCGCTGTGTTTCATGCGACTGATTTGACTGGCTGCTTCGTAAGAAGTACTGATCAATGCGAGGTCCCTGTCTCTGCTCTCCCAAGCACCTTTTCCTCCCTTGATGGATCCTTAACCCCCTTGCCGATGTTACTCTCTCCCAACCACAGCTGCACACCTGAAGTGTGTGTCCTGCTGCTGTTATGGTTGTCTCATGTGCTGTGTTCCTACTCATAGTTGTTTCCGTTCCTGGGTCCGTAGCCGTGTGTTCAGTCGTTGAGCCATCTTGCGCCCCAGCTCTCGCAGGCTCTAGGGGTATGTTCCTTTGTTGACTTTCAGTAGCACTTAGCGGGTGTCTCCAACATACTGAAGCAGTGTCGGAGACTGCCAACATGGGTAGCTAGCCCAGGACAGCCCCAGTGGGGTGTATTCCCTCCGGTCAGCTGTCTATCCAAGCTGTCACACAGACTTTCCTATGTTGTCAGCTGTCCTTTCACAGCAGTCACTGGACTGGTCCAGATGATCAGAATCATAAAACACGGGACGAGATGTTAAAAACTGTCCATTGTGCCAATAGATGGTATGCACCCACATGTGATTTGCCGTGATTTTGACAGAGTGGCATGGGAGGTTTATTTCTTAGACTGGGTTAAGATGTCAATTTTGGGACACATCCCAAAAATGACACAGCCCAAAAAGGACACATGATGGAGGTGCTCTTCACCAGGGAGGAGATGGCGGTGTCCTCCGTGTCGGGCAGGAAATCAAAACATTGTTCAAGATTCTGTGGCAAAGCCAGCTTTGTCAAGCAACAAAGTGCTTGCTCTTTTTGATATGATTATAATTATCTATGTCTTAAAATCAATACATCATTTTTTATTCCAGTTTTGATGTAGACCTTTCTCATAACATTTCTTTCATAGATTATGAATTTAAGAGTGCGAATGTAAATCATTAAAATAAAATGTCATTATTAATGTTTGTTTTATTTGACTTTCAGCTAATGTTCAGAGATGTTTTGAGGGGGTGGACAAGGCCTCATTAAGGGCTATCATGGCCTACAAGCTAAAGGACGTTGTCACCCAAATGAAGCCAAAAGCAGAATAAAATGAATTTAAATCATTTATTAATATAAATACGTTTTTTTTTGGTCAAAATTAAGTCATTTTTATGCTAGATTATCTTTTCTAATCTAATGTCAATGTTAAATAAATCCCATGAAATACCCACAGAAATTAAATGAATAACCAATTAACATCCAATGGGAATATGGGATAATCCTCTGAAGGGTTTTCTTGTTAACAGTTTAACAGTTGACACTATGCATAGGGGAAGGTCGCGTTCTTCTGGCATCCGCCAAACCCAGATTCGTCCGTCGGACTGCCAGTTGGTGAAGCATGGTTCATAACTCCAGAAAACGTGTTTCCACTGCTCCAATCGTCCAATCGCTGTGAGCTTTACACCATTCAAGCTGTTGATGCTCCTATATGTTTCCACTTCACAATAACAGCACTTACTGTTCACCAGGGCAGCTCGAGGAGGACATAAAGTTGACAAACTGACTTGTTGGAAAGGTAGCATCCTATGACGGTGCCATGTTGAAAGTCACTGAGCTCTTCAGTAAGCCAATTCTACTGTTTGTCTGTGGAGATTGCATGGCTGTGCTCGATTTTATACTTCTGTCAGCAACGGGTGTGGCTGAAATAGCCCAATTCACTAACTTGAAGGGGTGTGCACTTACATTTCGACAAAAAAAAGATAGAGAGAACTTGAGAGATGGCCAGGGATGAAAACTTTCTGTGATCGACATCATGAGTGAGGTGAGAATGATGACATCACCAGGGTGGAGATCTCTGATTGGCTGTTGGCTGTCTTGTCAGAGGGCATGTTGCGTATAAAGTTGGGAGGTACAGAACGGCTAACGCCACACACCTCTGAGGCCACTGGTTGGAAAGGAGGTAAGGATGGAGAGAGGGAGAGAGCAAGAAGAGGGAAGAGAGAGAGAGAGAGAGAGAGAGAGAGAGAGAGAGAGAGAGAGAGAGAGAGAGATCATCAAGGGTCTTCAACATCTCTCTCTTTTATGTAACTCTCTCTCACTGTCTCTCTATTACTCTCTCCATTTTAGGAGTCAAGGATGGAGAGAGAGAGTTCATCCAGGGTCTTCAACATCTCTATGCATAAGGATTTGCTGGGAATATAACTAAACATAGACATAGAATGAATAGATTATATGGCTTGTTTGTCTTGTCTGTCTCTGTTCTCTTTTATGTAACTCTCTCTCACTATCTCTCTATCACTCTCTCCATCTTAGGAGTCAAGGAAGGAGAGAGAGACTTCATCCAGGGTCTTCAACATCTCTCTCTTTTATGTACTCTCTCACTATCTCTCTTATTACTCTCTCCATCTTAGGAGTCAAGGAAGGAGAGAGAGACTTCATCCAGGGTCTTCAACATCTCTCTCTTTTATGTAACTCTCTCACTATCTCTCTATTACTCTCCATCTTAGGAGTCAAGGAAGGAGAGAGAGACTTCATCCAGGGTCTTCAACATCTCTCTCTTTTATGTAACTCTCTCACTATCTCTCTATTACTCTCTCCATCTTAGGAGTCAAGGAAGGAGAGAGAGACTTCATCCAGGGTCTTCAACATCTCTCTCTTTTATGTAACTCTCTCTCTCTCACGATCTCTATATTACTCCCTGGAGGTAAGGATGGAGGTTGTAGGGTCTTCAGGATCTCTCTTTTAAGTAAATGTTCCTCTCTCCCTCTCTCTCTCTTTCTCTCTCTCTCTCACTCTCTCTCTCTATCTCTCTATCTCTCTCTCTCTCTTTCTCTCTCTTTCTCTTTCTCTTTCTCTCTCTCTCACTCTCTCTCTCTATCTCTCTCACTCATTATCTCTCTCTCTAACTTGGGAGGTATTGATTGTAATACCCCCATCCCATCCCCCCCACCTTCCCCAGTACAGTATGTTTGAGGTGAATGAGAACTACACGCGTGTGTCAGAGTTTGTGATCGTGGGCTTCCCGGGGCTCCATCCATCCTTCTACCAGCTGGTGGCCTGGTTCTTCTTCTTCGTCTATGTGATCACGGTGGTGGGGAACCTTCTGCTGGTTG